>NC_134577.1:85201607-85324107 GCF_050947875.1 Dermacentor variabilis | reverse complement strand
TCATACTCTTTGAAAACGTTTAAATGGAATTGGTGATCCTTTTGTGCTACACTTACAGTTACATAACGGATTTGAAATTGTCAGCCTAGCTCATCCTGTGTTGGATAAGATAACTGATTTAGGTGTCCTGAGTTTATGCGGGGTCCTCTGCTCGTTCTCATTGTAAAAATGATATGCGTAACTATCAAAATCACGCCCAACTAACACTACAGTGGTTACTTGATGATACTATAAGTTCTATTGCGTTTCAGCATTCGTGTCGAAACATCACTGTGATATTGCAAACGTTTAAGAACAGTGCAACTAAAATTAATTGCACGTAAATACTCGAAAATCGCATTTCTTTGTATTCAACTGCGGCTAAAGTCTAATAAGTGGCACACCTCCTGTACGAATTCGGCACCATCTATTCTCCACGAATGGTTATGCCAGGTACCGTTGAGTCAGTTTACACTGTAATATTATCTTCCCTCATATAGAATGTGAGAACGAAAATAGCTTACGGAATGCCAAAGTCTTCATCAGAGTCCATTCTGAGTTCAACCTTAACACACTATATCACCATGTTAAGCATTCATTGACTGATTCATTCATTTACATATCTATTCAGTGGCCCCTCGAGGGAGAGAGATTTAAATGTGATATTGTCTCGCTTGAAGTCAATCAAAATAAAGTCTCACGGGTACTAACTTAAGCTCCTACAATGCCAGTGCTACACAACTGCTCAGAACTAGTAACACCATCACCGTATCTCTGCTCTTTCTTTATAATTTGGACATATTCTTTCAAGAGGTGCTAAACAAGCAGCTTCTAATTGACCTAATTACAGAATCGTCTTCTCTGCATGCAAACATTAGGTGATTTGCGCGTAACAAGAAATTTTATCTTGCCCAAAGTGTGCGCTTATGATGATACATATTAATTTCATTTTTCTTGAACTTTGTTGTGGAACTCCTTGGCGTCAGGTATGTGTGCATGACAACATATAGAATTTAAAAAATTATCCTAAAATGTTTTTCATCATACTCCTCCAATCAGTGTACGTATTCCTTGTTCTGTCCTATATTTGTTCTACATTTATATGACCAGTATATTAATAGCATGATTCTGCTTAAGTTTGCTGCCGTACAGTCATTCCGATCTGCACCTCACTCTGAGAAGGGGTCCCAATGCAGTATTTGATTATGGCGCCTCCTTTTGTATTCCATATCAGCGAAAGCATGAAACCACTTTGTGAAACAATAAACTCTTAAACAGCGTAGAGAGAGGTATACACAACGCGAGCACTTTCGGCAATCGTTAATTTGACAAGAATCACATACGTATATAGGAGACAAACAGCCAGCTTTCTCAAGTGCTAGTACGGTTTCATAAGACATGACGGGGAACCTAAAATATATGAAAGCATATATAAAAATATGAAAGCAACAAGTAATGCTAAAACCTAGTTAAGGGAGTGCTAAGTTTCACGATCATGAGATTAGCTATACTGCCGTACCCCCTGCCGACAGCTCCCTGCGAGTGTTTCCAATTATTCTTTAAAAAGATCAAAAGATGGTGCACTATCGCAGACGCACCCCCCCCCCCCCCCCCCAAACAAGTGGCCATCGCCACTTCTATTATCTGTCGTGGCGTTTGCGTGTCACTTCGTCTTTTCATGCAGCACTCTGCATAGTGGGGCTCACACCAACAGTTTCCCAAGAGGAGGGTAAGATGGTCCCCGGCGCCGTTTCGCACATTGTTTGCGTGCTCCATAAAACTGTCATTCGTGCGTGGCCCCACTGGCCGCACAGTCATGTTGTATTCTCCTGCATTACACACAGCGTATTTCCATTTAGAAAAGTCAACATTCCACGGATTTGACCGTGATTGATTCTTTCTCGGCTACAAAGTTCGTCCTTGCATCGAATGCAGCATATAAAAAAAACAGCACAAATAACAGCACTGCAGCCAAGTTTCCCTTCGAAGAGTGCTTAACCAAAACCATTTGCATGGCACCATGTCAGCGCGAAATTTTCATACTCTATGAATGACCTCTAAAGAGCGCTAAGTAAACAGCTCCGCTGCTTTTCCGCGCCATACAGATGCCACTGACAACGGAAGCACCAGTTACCCGTCCATGGTGTTTAGCACCAGCGCCGATTCCGCCACGCCTACTGCAAGCCGTGCTGGCGTGGAGAAAGCATCGATGATCCCGGAAGAGATTGAGAGGTGAGCCCACATTTAGAAATGTTCCTTAACACAAAGCAACCCAAATACGGAGCAAAATGGATCACATGGTGCAATCATGACTGCACTCCCCAATACGCTCGGAGGAGGGGAGCGATGATGCCTGAAAAGTGCAATATCTCAGCTATTGCTCATAGCATGCTGCCCCTCAGGAGCGTATGCGTCAGCATGCGTTTGGCGTGTAGTGACAGAACGAAACCGAGCACATGAGGGTCGGTCCAACCCGCGATAAGCCGTGCGTGGCTTCACCGGGACCAGGGAAAAGGGGAACCTGAGTTTGGAGCCAATGCTTGGTGCTTGCACCTGTATGGCGCTTCCGTGCAGGCAGCACACCTCTTGGCCTCCGCATCATATTGACGGCAGCGCCGGACCGACCCATCTGAGCGAAATCAGTGATCTCCTCTCACTGTCACAACTCTGCAACTCTTTTCTTTCACTCACATTTTACTCATGTCCTGTTTTCCATACGCTTTTCCTCACTTCCAACTTTTCAGCCGTTAAGGGCTAATAACCTTGTGTACCCGCCGTGGTTGCTCAGTGGCTATGGTGTTAGGCTGCTGAGCACAAGGTCGCGGTATCGAATCGTGGCGATGGTGGCCACATATTGACGGGGGCGAAATGCGAAAACACCCGTGTACTTAGCTTTAGGTACACGGTTAAGAACCCCAGGTGGTCGAAATTTCCGGAGTCCTCCACTGCGGCGTGCCTCATAATCAGAAAGTGGTTTGGGCACGTAAAACCCCATAATTTAATTTATTTAATAACCTTGAGTGTCGTAACCAACCTTTGTTTACACACATCGAGTTCTATCAGAGCTGTAGGACTGGTACACATAGGTCATGGTCTTTTCGTGACCCCTTGTAGGGCTCCGTGGTGCGTAACTCATATCTCTGCGGAAAACAGGCCTACATCTATGGCAGAACAATTCACTTTCATCTCGCTCTCCCAAGGCCGGGAGGACTGATGATGTTTTTCTGTTCTTTGGCAGCGAAAAAGAAAAGCTTCACCAGATATCATTTAATGCACAGTACAAGACAAAAAATAGTCTGAATGATCTCGGATTACTTCTAGTAAAACGCATTAAGCTGCCTAGAACCAGAGTATAAAATCACGAAGATGGCTAGTGGTGGCATTCTGTCGGAACCACGCGACGAGAAGCCCAACGTAGCCTCACTTCTTGAACATCCCAGCGATCGTAACAAAATACCGCACCATGAAGGCTTTTCGAAGGGTTATTTCAGAAGATGACGTTATTGAACTGACTTAGGCAAAGCTTGTAGAAGGATGGAGAGGCAAAAACGTAATTAAGGCTCTACGAATGCAGGCGTCAATGTGCTTGTCTGGATTTAGTTGGTGCTAAGACATTCCAGAAGTATGCACGTAGCTTCAAGCAATTACCCGTAAGACTTAACACAGGAATTAAAAGACGGGAACGGATAACGCAGTAGGTGGGGTAGGGGGAGGATCTTCATAACAAGAAAACCTAACTTCGGACACTTAAAGAATATGTAAGGAATACTTCTATAAAGAATGTTTGTGGACTAGTCGAAGGCGTTCCATCGGGTCTTCATAGAAATACTATCGGAAAAACTAGAATTATCTGGTATTTGTGAAATCGCAGGGGTCCTCCTAAAAACGTACCTACAATATCGATGCTAGTGCGTTGCGATTGGAAACCACGTGTCTACTTGCCAGCATATCCCAACAGGAGTCCCTCAGGGAAGTATCCCTGGCCCATTGTTTTTGCTATATATTAATGGTATACCAACTATTAGCAACAATCCAAGTTATATTTTGTATGTAGATGACACAAGCCTTCTATTTAAAAGAAGCGACATGCAGCACCAGATCTTGGTTATTAAAGCAACTATGAAAAATCTTAGCACATGAAGCGCTGCAAATTGTCTGTTAATATATTCCGAAAAGAAAGCTGTGTTCCATGCGAGTCAAAGTTCGCTTATTGTAAAACCAGGGATAAAGTGCGCCAACTGAAACATTGAAATAGATGATACTGTAGAAGCGCTAGCAACACGTTTCAATAAAAACATGAGCTGGCATCCTCACGTTAGCTCACTCATGTCTCGCCTGGATAGGTGTGTTGGTGTTCTAGCAAAATTTCGCTAATACCTTCCCGTATCCGTAAAAAATTGTCAATTTATAACAGACTCATCTTATCACACCTTAGCTATTGGTTCTTGGTTTGGGTATACAGGAGGGCAGAGGGGAGGCAGAGCGTAAGCAGGAAGTAAGAGGTAGAACAGCCGCAGTCGCGAAACGAGTGAATAACAGCATAGCCAATCCACGCTCGCTGTTCCCATACAAGAAAGGTGATAGGGAAAACGCGACGTGAGAACGCAAGGAAATGCTACTTGTAAGCGGTATGAGCTTTACTTTAACGTACGGTACGGTGCGTGTGTGCTACTTCCGAAAAATAAACAAAATTGTAAATTTGTCACATGCACAACATACGTAGGGCGTGAAAAATACAGAGCCGCGTTAAAGTGGAATAAAGCCCCATTTAGGCCGACATAAGGTGTAGGCGGCCCTGCGTAAGTGGTCGCACATCAAATCAACCCTTCTGTTCCCGCCGCGACAGCTTTCCGGCTATGAACTTACTGTAGGTCGTGGCTATGATCTCGACCGCAGCAGTCACATTTCGCTGGGGTAAAATTAGGAACGCCAGAAAACACCATCGTGCTACAGTAATCCGGAGTCTGCAACTACGGCGTACGTCATATTCTGATTGTGATTTTATAATGTGTAGACCCTTAATTGGAATAAACTTTATTAATTCTCCCACGATGCAGTGTGCCATGTGAGGCAATGAATACGCTGAACTATCACAGAGGTTATGAAGTATGCCGCAAAACAAGGACTTAAGCGAACACCTCCCCCTGTGCGTTCGGCGTACTACGCAGACAGGCAGCAGTGGTGCACGCACGATAACTTCACATCGAATCACCACTCTGGAGTTCAACTAAAGGTTGAAGAAATTAAACATTAGACAACAACGCCACCGCTAATTATCGTTGATCCCAGCAAACAGCACAGATAGCAACGTTTCCATCGATTCGCACAGAGCGTAGGATCCGTATAACTTCATTTTAAAGCTTCCTTTGCCACCTCCTTCGACTTTCGCGCTGCTGCAGCTACTGCTGTAATGCTTGGCACGTCAGGACGTAGTTGAGACGCACGCCACTAACGGTGGCCGGGTCTGGGCGTGGTCGTCACGTGGCCATGTCTCAGAAAGACAAAAGCCATGCGCTGTCGGTGTTTTCTTTCATGACCTTTCTTTATGAGCTCTCATTTTTCAAAATTCAGAGGAATAGCCTTGTAATGAATTTAAGACAGTGCATGCGCCACCTGGAGGGCCTGCGCCGTTGTGGTTCAGAATGACTATTGCGAGCCCTGAGGCGTCCACACCGGATTTTCTGCGACACGGGGCCCATGAGAGGAAGCTTTACTTTGAGCCCCAACTCTGACGCGGCCTATTCACATACATGTGAAACGCAAAAACATTTTCATGAGATAACCCCTTGACAGATTTCAACGAAATTTATCGCATTTGAAAGAAAAAGCTAAGTTCTAGTGACCATTGGGAGCGGAAGTTCGATTTTGAGCGTGAATTTTGTTTAAAATATTTTCTAGGTTTCGAAACTTTAAAAGAATAGAAACACGAAGTTTACAAATTATTTGATCCGCATCAATAACAGATATCGCGGTTCTGTAAACGGCATCCACTAGGTCGTTGAAAGCGGACAAATTTGCTTTGTCATTCCATACATTAAGTGAATTTCTTACGTTATGTACAAGGGCTCTGCAAAAGCTGTGTTTCCATATGACTAATTTCTTTTAGATTCATGTATGAAATACCAATTTCTTCCATTTTAGATGTACTATTATTTGCAGCTCATATAATTATGATGTCGTTTTGCACAGTTGCGAACTCAATAGATTTGTTTAATGAAAATTTTGGTTTCTTGCCACTTTTTAATAAAAAGTGGACGTCCTAAATCACGAATTTTAAACCGGCAGTCACTAAATTTAATTTTTTTTCTTTGAAATGCAGCAAGCATTACCAAATTTGGTGCTGTGGTTGCCGAGAAAAACGAATTCCCATTTTACATGTATTTAGATAAGAACACCCAAGCTAAAGCTTCCTCTTAACGCTATCGCGTTAGTACACGACAGGAGTGTGGCGCAAAGGAAAGACGACCAGAGAAGCTCGTGTCAAGATTTACGCCGCGTCGCATCTGCAGAATGCCTTCTGGGTGCTGTAACAAGCCGTGACCCGTCACAAATGCTGTGCAGTAGCTGGCGCGCTTGTCTCCGTGCTCACCCGCAACAGCAACGACATTACAGGGACGAGGTGGGGAGAACTTTAGCGAAGGAATAGAGATAGGAGAGAGAGAGAGAGAAAGAGAGAGAGAGAGAGAGAGAGAGAGTAGACAGTTTTGCGAGCTACAGCGCTAGAACACAAAAAGGTGCCGAAGTGTGCACTTGGTGCCGACGAGACGAAGGCTCGCATAAAGCTTCGAGCAGAGCAGGCAAGGCAACACTTCACATCCCGTCGCGACTGTCGTATGCCGTCGACATATCGCCGCCAAATAACGTCAATGAATGCAAACAGTAGACAAAGTTTGGCTTACATTGATTCCTACAGTGCGTGGGATGTGCATATTTCTTCTTCCATGTAGTCGCCCGTGTACTTCTGTGATTGGGTATTTTTATTTATTTTGATATCGCGACGCTCAAGGCGTTTGTGCCACAATCACTCAGTACGTGGTAGTTTTCATGTTCATTGTTTCGCAAAGCTAGCGCGGCGTCGTGACCTCGCTAGTGTCCTTGATGATCGGTGCATGGATATTTTGCACACATCTCGACCATGCCTAAGCACCTAGAATGTGTATTGAAACGGGCTTGTTTTAAAGACGTATGCTAATGGAGGTTCTGTTTGACATATTTGAAAACACTCACGACTGCACTGACAGCGTATGAAATATTGTCTAAAAGTTCCACAGGACACCTGATTTTCTTCGGTAGCCGTGTAGCATACAAGTTGCGAACCTTTTGGTCGAATGGCTGGCTCCGTTGGCGCTATCGTAGGTGCTCCTATTGTCATTGCCACTTAGTGTTCCCATGATCACTTGTTAAACTTTTCTGAACGCAGTAACCAACACAGCAACAAACAAAAGATACAATCTATTGTTTCTTTTCTCAATAATGATTTCTTCTTCGTAATAACCAAGAAAGTTGCTGCGCTAATCGCGACTCTAAACAACTGAAATGTCCACGTCGGTCGTTCCACTCATGAGAGTAGCTTGTTTTGCTAGTTGGTGCATGGTTATAATAGGATAATGCCAGCAAGCTTGTAAGTACCTTGATTCATGAAAACGATGTCCCCCAAGTCAGCATTGAACATGCGCAAGGCATGTTCAGTGTGTTCCTTTGCTCCAAAACAGTGCGAGGGGCTTTTCAAGGAAATGATAAAACGCTTGCTTTGACAAGACTACTTACTACACTCATTCGCTGTGAAAAAATATGTTAGCACTTGCCATAGAAACATACCGCAGTACACTGAGTGCATTCGCCCACATAGTTCAATACCGCTCGGCTAATGGTAAAATAGGGGGAGCCTCCTAAATAATATGTTCACGAGAACAGCTCTACTGATAAAACGAAAACTGAAACCCCTAGAAAAACAATCGGAGCACTTGGCGTAAGTAACACAACCGCGCTAGCTCGACCAATGTACCTTTCTTTGGATGTGCTGCCACACAAGATTGTTAACTCGTGTACCTACTCCCGGAGCCCTGCGTTGCTGCTTCATGTACCTAGTGTTCCTGGTGGAGAAGTGGAAATAAATAGCTTTTCTGTTTTTGATGTCCTACCGTGCATTTCGCTTTTTACCACAGGCTTCGTTTAGGTTGTTTCAGGTCAGTGTTGCTTTATTGATCAGCGGCCAATCAGAGGCGACTCTCACTGTCGTAGCCAATCATTACTCCTAAAGCACGTGTCCTATAGGGTGTAGCATCGTGGCCGTCCCATTACCCGCAGTAATTCTTGCTCTGTTTCATGCTCTACCAGTTGCTTTCAAAGAATTCGCAAGTGCTTGCGGCGCAACACAGCACTTACTGTCGAGGTGGCCCTCCTCGTCCAAAAAGCGGAACCACTACTTTGACCTCTCTTCTTCTGCTTGCCTGCCTTATGTTACTACTACTTTGGGGTTAGTCTCACCCTCAGGCTGAAATATATAAATTCAAGCACTGAATGCCGAGCGTCCGATTTTCAAAGCAGGTAAAGGTTCTACAGATCTTTTAAGGTTCTGTTTTATTGCCTGATACCATGTTGGCCGACTAGTGGAGGTGGCATGCCTCGTGTCTTATCTGTCGGCAGAAAGCAAGTTTACTAAGCAGTGACCGGCAATTAATTCTTAAACGTTAACGTGGCAATGTTGATGAGCATGCACAGCCTCTGGAAAACAAGAATGGCTGTACCAAATGCACGTGCTGGTGCCCGACCTGCCTGAGAGTATTTCAGCGAAAATGTCACGGTTATATGGGAAATTTGCAGGAACCTAGACGAACCTCCCGTATTGATTATTATGCTAGACGACTTGCTGCCATTGAAGTGCTTTCCATTCCAACAGGACAGCTAAGAATTGCTGGCGTGCTTTTTAAGAGCACCAGTTTTACGAGCCGTAATTTTTCATTGAAATGTAATTTTGTATTCCTTTTGATAGCATACTTAAAAATTGATTTATTTTGCTTGGAATTAGGTTTCTTTCCCGGTGCTCAGGTGAAGCAACTCTGGATTGTCAATTATTTATGTGCATGCGCGTATGCACGTGTACCTTCGACGCTCTCAATTTCGTTAGCATTGTTAAGTAGTTTTGCCATTGGGTGTTTAGAAATTTTATTACTGGCGCTTTTTGTGACCTGCGTCCAGTCATAGAAATGGTAGAATGTATCATTGTCGTGGTACGGTTGTCTTATTTCCTCATTGTGGATTTATGCTATGATAATCTTTGCTGCTGTTTTATACCAAAATTCGCCGGTGAAAATTATGTTATCGGGCTTTAATTATATATAACGGGTAGCTTGTGTACTGCAATGTGGCGAAATCGTTGTTGATGGGAACACTTGGAGCTACAGCCAAATATACAATTGAATTAGTCATAGTTAGGAAAATTTAGCGCTAACGCAAGGGACAACGAAGGAAGCGCATGGCAAGAGCGCTGTCTCACAGCCGAATTTTCATTCGTATCTACCCTGGACATATACACATACAAAAGGAGGTAAAGAGAACAGAGGAATGAGCACAGAAAAGAAAAGACAGAACGAACCACCATGCAGCAATCAATGAAGATACAAAAACAGCAGGCGTGTCGCACTCACGATCGGCACGAGCAGTCTTTAACAAATTATCAGTCTATTAACACACCGTTTCGTGTAAGGTTAGTGGTTCCTGACTGACGCATGCGCATTTGGGTTTCCCAACGAAAAAAAAAAAAAAAACGTTAGTTGACACTTTGTTTGGTCGTCGCTTTCTTGCAGAACAGAGGATTTGCTGAGTTCTGGTGTGCAGCGGCGTTTGTTTTAACGCGAATCCACGGGCAAACAAGACGTCCTTCTTAAAGATCCTAAATGTTCCCTTATGGGGGTTGGCACCGGGACAGACGACTTTAACGCGTTTGACGAGTATCTCGAACTGCCACTGGCAATGAACAATTCAAAATTTGCTCATTTCTACAAATGTGTGTCCGCTCCTACCAAATGAATATTCTACTAAAAGGTTGAGTTGCATGCCATGTATGAAAACATAACGAAAACAATTTTGTTTCTTCGGCAAAGGAACGTTTAAAAATAGCAATTCCTTCCAGAAGAACGAAAGTGCTCTGTAGTCTTCTTTACAACACGGTGTTCTTAAAGAACTAAAAGAAATAAATTTCTTAATTGCAGTCACGTGAACAGGTATCTTGACTGCAATCTGGCAGTGGTATGCAGATTTCCCTTGTCGTGAAAAGGTGTCTACATTGGACCTTAGAGGGCAGTCAAGCTTCGATTTTAAGAGTGCAACGCAATAGCATTCAGGGATCCTTGAGTGGTTGCCACGCGTCACGGCGACTGTAGCTTATGGAACCCTAATGTTTACCAGGAAATGCTGGCGGCGTGTATGGCGCCAAGGAAAGCGCTGTGGTTCACCGTTTTCTTTTTTTTATTAGGTTATGCAAGGAACAAAGGTTCATCTTAAAACTTCTTGCGCGCAAACAAACAGGGACGAAGAATAGGGGCAACAGAAGGACGAGCGCTTTCTAACAAACCAGTTGTTAGAAAGCGCTCGTCCTTGTGTTGCCCCCTATTCTTCGTTCCTGTTTGTTTGCACGCGAAAAGTTTTAAGATGAATCTGTTCCAACTAGGCCGACTCGCTGTTATGGAACAGAGGTTGCCGCGCCGTTCCTCCTCTACCCGTACACAACTATCTGTGGCTATAAAGGGGAAGCTTCGCAGGCAGAGCCCGCCGAAGTGAGAGTACTTTTGAAAAGAGCCCTGCGTTTTAATTCACGTCAGTTTAGGCTGGGGAAGACGAAACATAAACACCTTATCAGCAACAGTTAATTAAGACACAACACACCATGGGTCGTCAAGGTTTACTTATATTCTGCATTTTCCCCTTCCGCGTATCGCGAAACGCGAAACAGTCGCACGTTGAAGATGCGTCAATTTAGCGTCTGTTTCCAGCAATAAAAAGCACCGTCAAACGCTGCCCGACTTCTTGGCGCTGTAACGTACGTGCAGCAGCCGCGCGCCCGTACCTTTCCCTTCAATGCCACGCAAAGTTGCCCGCGAGTACAAGACAAACCTCAAACGGCCGCTGGAAAACGCTATCGCGTTAAAAGGGGTTGCGTTTGAGTTTCTGCGTAACAGCAACATGTTTTCTCGAATATTAAAAAAAAAAATCCAACGCGATCATGTATGTAGGTCGTGTGTAAGTGGCACCTCATAATTTTTCTGACGCTTTTGACATTAAAAAATTCAATTAGCTCACTAAATTCTTCGCGCTACACGGAGGGCCTGCGTGGTCAGGTTTGCGTGGTTGGGTTTGAGCGATTCGGAATGATTATTCCTGAAAAGACCATCGATACTCAACGTAACCTGCCGTGTTTTCTTGCTTTATATCTTATCGTCCTGGTCGAATTGTGCCGTGGTTCTGACTCAGTGCTCCTATCGTCGCTTGTCGAAATAAACTTTTTCTAAACAAGGACTCCAAACACGGACGCCGGTTTTTCTTCGATACGGGGCCCTTAACGCTATGACACTAAAAAATGTACTTTTCTTCGACCATATCGTAATGCGCGTCATCAGGGGTCCCCAAGCGTTCTGGTCTTTGGAAATCCGACCCGCCTTTTCCCTTCTGTCGGCTTCCCTATAGGCGCATTGTCCATTCGTGCGTGCTCGTGTAAAGGCTAGTTTTAGCATAATATTTTTGACATTTTTGGGTCGGCAAAAATCGGAGGTAGTAATTTGACGCCGCATTTGCGGTTGCGGTATTTCATTCGCCCATGTTTAATATAATGGGTTTAATGGTTCAAATCATTACGATGTCAAACCTTAGCGTGCGGATAAACTACGTGGTAGTTTCTGAAACATATTCTGTAAAGAAAAAACAGAAGACTAGAAATTTTCCATGGGAAAAAGAAAACGTCCATATAAATACATACGCTGCGGCAATTCTATGCAAATATTATTGGATCAATGTGTGCATTTGCCCAGTTTCCTTTGGCAAATAAGGATAAATTGATGCAAGGACCGCAGGGCACCGATGGAGTTTGTGTAACGTAGCATGAGCGCGCTTGTCCTTTACATGTGGCTCTATTGATAACGGTGCGGCAAGAGTAGCTTCATGCTCCGTTACTGCACCCTTGGGTGGTCGTGCTGTTCCGCGGACGGCTTTGGTGCTCTCCGTGGTTGTATGCCTTGGCCTCTTTTGCGTCAAGGCAGTGCGAGGGTCAGGTCAGGCTTGTGTCCTGCAAGACCAACGTGGCTGTTCGTGTGTTGAGTGCAGTAACTCACTGTTGCTGCACAGCAACAGACCTCTTCTCCGGAAAGGAGCGTTGGCCCGAACCAACGACCTCGCCCAGTAAACGCGGGCTGAGTGGGGGAACCGAGGTCAATGTATCGAATGATGCTAAGTTGATAAGTACATGAACGCTCATGGACGCAGCACCTTCAAACGTGCCAAGTCCTCTTCCCATCTGGCAACGGTTCCGTTTCATACATTGCCATCAATCAGATGTCAGTCCATGCTGTTCAGGCTAGAGAGACGCCCTGCAGTGGCTTCGATGCCCGACATTTTTCTACGGCAATTGTGCGCAACTCCTTGATATATCGGTTCACTCTTGAATGAATCATCTTTCAACGCTTAGAAGCAAACACACTGTGGTATATGGCTGCTAATGCGTTGTTCTAGAATATTTTTATTTTCGATCTCTTAGAGCTTTTTATTTGCAAGCCGTTGTGAGAAACCTAACGTCCATGTTCGGGCGGGCGAACGCATTTGGTGCGCAGCGAAGCGAGGACGGAACGAGCAAACGAATACATTTTCTTGGCCGAACTTCTTGCGTAGCTTCCACAGTGTTGACTGCTGAGTATAAAACGCAGTATATGTAGTTTAATACCACATTTGTCTCACGTAAAAGCATGGATGAAAGTTCGGCACCAGATGTACTCTAGGAGTGTCGCTTTCGGCCGTATAGCTTTCAGTGCGAGCTCATTGGATGGTTGAGCTCTGCGCCACGCAAATGCAATAATATCACCGAAATTGATCGTTATAGAATACGTCCCCACAAAGACAATGGACAAGCTTCGATTTGCGCTCTTCGACTGGCACTGCTTACAAAAACAAATCATTCAAATGCGAAGCGGGAGCAGCATAGCTATAAATCAACGAGCAGGAGTGAACAATCTATGCTGCAGCTCTTTCGAAGCACCGAACCCGAGCTGAATGGCACTTTGTTTCTCTAGAAGAAAAAAGTGTTATTGCGCAAAGCCGTTAATAATGCGAAAGCATTATCTGCCTCCTTACGTGGAAATCTGTCGCAGTCGCCGGCGTGACCTATTGATGGCAGGTGACTCCTAATAACATATAAGTAAACCTTGACAACCCATGGTGTGTTGTGTCTTAACTGTTGCTGATAAGGTGTTTATGTTTCGTCTTCCCCAGCCTAAACTGACGTGAATGAAAACGCAGGGCTCTTTTCAAAAGTACTCTCACTTCGGCGGGCTCTGCCTCCGAAGCTTCCCCTTTATAGCCACAGATAGTTGTGTACGGGTAGAGGAGGAACGGCGCGGCAACCTCTGTTCCATAAAAGCGAGTCGGCCTAGTTGGAACAGATTCATCTTAAAACTTTTCGCGTGCAAACAAACAGGAACGAAGAATAGGGGGCAACACAAGGACGAGCGCTTTCTAACAACTGGTTTGTTAGAAAGCGCTCGTCCTTCTGTTGCCCCTATTCTTCGTCCCTGTTTGTTTGCGCGCAAGAAGTTTTAAGATGAACCTTTGTTCCTTGCATAACCTAATAAAAAAAGAAAACGATGAACCACAGCGCTTTCCTTGGCGCCATACACGCCGCCAGCAGTTCCTGGTAAACATTCGGGTTCCATAAGCTGCAGTCGCCGGGACACGTGGCAACCACTCATGGATCCCTGAATGCTATTGCGTTCCACTCTTAAAATCGAAGCTTGACTGCCCTCTAAGGTCCAATGTAGACACCTTTTCACGACAAGGGAAATTTGCATACCACTGCCAGATTGCAGTCAAGATACCTGTGCACGTGACTGCAATTAAGAAATTTATTTCTTTTAGTTCTTTAAGAACACCGTGTTGTAAAGAACACTGCAGAGCACTTTCGTTGTTCTGGAAGGAATTGCTATTTTTTAAACGTTCCTTTGCCAAAGAAACAAAATTGTTTTCTTTATGTTTTCATAAATGGCATGCAACTCAACCTTTTAGTAGAATATTCATTTGGTAGGAGCGGAAACACATTTGTAGAAATGAGCAAATTTTGAATTGTTCATTGCCAGTGCCAGTTCGAGATATTCGTCAAACGCGTTAAAGTCGTCTCTCCCGGTGCCAACCCCCACAAGGGAACATTTCGGGTCTTTAAGAAGGACGTCTTGTTTGCCCGTGGATTCGCGTTAAAACGAACGCGGCTGCACACCAGAACTCAGCAAATCCTCTGTTCTGCAAGAAAGCAACGACCAAACAAAGTGTCAACTAACGTTCTTTTTTTCGTTGGGAAACCCAAATGCGCATGCGTCAGTCAGGAACCACTAACCTTACACGACACGGTGTGTTAATAGATTGATAATTGGTTAAAGACTGCTCGTGTCCATCGTGAGTGCGACACGTCTGCTGTTTTTGTATCTTCATTGATTGCTGCATGGTGGTTCGTTCTGTCTTTCTTTTTTCTGTGCTCATTCCTCTGTTCTGTTTACATCCTTTTGTATGTGCATATGTCCAGGGTAGATACGAATGAAAATTCGGCTGTGAGACAGTGCTCTTGCCGTGCGCTTCCTTCGTTGTCCCTTGCATTAGCGCTGGATTTTCGTAACTATGACTAATTCAATTGTTCATTTGGCTGTAGCTCGAAGTGTTCCCAACAACAACGATTTCGCCACATTGCAGTACACAAGCTACCCGTTATAAATCATTAAAGCCCGATAACATAATTTTCACCGGCGGATTTCGGTATAAAACAGCAGCAAAGATTATCATAGCATAAATCCACAATGAGGAAAGAAGACAACCGTACCACGACAACGATACATTCTACCATTTCTATGACTGCACGCAGGTCACGGAAAGCGCCAGTAATAAAATTTCTAAACACTCAATGGCAAAACTACTTAACAATGCTAACAAAATTGAGAGCGTCGAAGGTACACGTGCATACGCGCATGCACATAAATAATTGACAATCCAGAGTTGCTTCACCTGAGCACCGGGAAAGAAACCGAATTCCAAGCAAAATAAATCAATTTTTAAGTCTGCTATCAAAAGGAATACAAAATTACATTTCAATGAAAAATTACGGCTCGTAACATTGGTGCTCTTAAAAAGCACGCCAGAAATTCTTAGCTGTACTGTTGGAATGGAAAGCACTTCAATGGCAGCAAGTCGTCAAGCATAATAATCAATAGGGGAGGTTCGTCTAGGTTCCTGCAAATTTCCCATATAACCGTGACATTTTCGCTGAAATACTCTCAGGCAGGTCGGGCACCAGCACGTGCATTTGGTACAGCCATTCTAGCTTTGCAGAGGCAGTGCATGCTCGTCAACATTGCCACGTTAACGTTTAAGAAATAACTGCCGGTCACTGCTTAGTAAACTTGCTTTCTGCCGACAGATAAGACACGAGGCATGCCACCTCCACCAGTCTGCCAACATGGTACAAGGCAATAAAACAGAACCTTAAAATATCTGTAGCGCCTCTACCTGCTTTGAAAGGCGGACGCTCAGCATTCAGTGCTTGAATTTATATATTTCAGCCTGAGGGTGAGACTAACCCCAAGCTAGTAGTAACGTAAGGCAGGCAAGCAGAAGAAAAGAGGTCGAAGTAGTGGTTCCGCTTTTCGGACTAGGAGGGCCGCCTCGACAGTAAGTGCGGTGTTGCGCCGCAAGCACTTGCGAATTCTTTGAAAGCAACTGGTAGAGCATGAAACAGAGCAAGAATTACTGCGGGTAATTAGACGGCCACGATGCTACACACTATAGGACACGTGCTTTAGGAGTAATGATTGGCTACGACAGTGCGAGTCGCCTACGATTGGCCGCTGATCAATAAAGCAACACTGACCTGAAACAACCTAAACGAAGCCTGTGGTAAAAAGCTAAATGCACGGTAGGACATCAAAAACAGAAAAGCTTTTTATTTCCACTTCTCCGCCAGGAACGGTAGGTACATGAAGCAGCAACGCAGGGCTCGGGCAGTAGGTACACGAGTTAAGAATCTTGTGTGGCAACACATCCAAAGAAAGGTACATTGGTCGAGCTAGCGCGGTTGTGTTACTTACGCCAAGTGCTCCCATTGTTTTTCTAGGGGTTTCAGTTTTCGTTTTATTAGTAGAGCTGTTCTCGTGAACATATTATTTAGGAGGCTCCCCCTATTTTACCATTAGCCGAGCGGTATTGAACTATGTGGGCGAATGCACTCAGTGTACTGCGGTATGTTTCTATGGCAAGTGCTAACATATTTTTTCACAGCGAATGAGTGTAGTAAGTAGTCTTGTCAAAGCAAGCGTCTTATCATTTCCTTGAAAAGCCCCTCGCACTGTTTGGGAGCAAAGGAACACACTGAACATGCCTTGCGCATGTTCAATGCGGACTTGGGGGACATCGTTTTCATGAATCAAGTTACCTACAAGCTTGCTGGCATTATCCTATTATAACCATGCACCAACTAGCAAAACAAGCTACTCTCATGAGTGGAACGACCGACGTGGACATTTCAGTTGTTTAGAGTCGCGATTAGCGCAGCAACTTTCTTGGTTATTACGAAGAAGAAATCATTATTGAGAAAAGACACAATACATTGTATCTTTTGTTTGCTGCTGTGTTGGTTACTGCGTTCAGAAAAGTTTAACAAGGGATGATACGAACACTAAGTGGCAATCACGATAGAAAGGGATGGCCACCTTGTAGCGCCAACGGAGCCAGTTATTCGACCAAAAGGTTTGCAACTTGTATGCTACACGGCCACCGAAGCAGTTCATGTGTCCTGTATAACTTTTAGACAATATTTCATATGCTTTCAGTGCAGTCGTGAGTGTTTTCAAATATGTCAAAGAGAACCTCCATTAGCATACGTCTTTAAAACAAGCCCGTTTCAATGCACATTCTAGGTGCTTAGGCATTGTCGAGATGTGTGCAAAATATCCATGCACCGATCATCAAGGACACTAGCGAGGTGATGACGCCGCGCTAGCTTTGCGAAACAATGAACATGAAAACTACCACGTACTGAGTGATTGCGGCACAAACGCCTTGAGCGTCGCGATATCAAAATAAATAAAAATACCCAATCACAGAAGTACACGGGCGACTACATGCAAGAAGAAATATGCATATCCCACGCACTGTAGGAGTCAAAGTAAGCCAAACTTTGTCTACTGTTTGCGTTCATTGACGTTATTTGGCGGCGATATATCGACGGCATACGACAGTCGTGACGGGATGTGAAGTGTTGCCTTGCCTGCTCTGCTCGAAGCTTTATGCGAGCCTTCGTCTCGTCTGCACTAAGTGCGCGCTTCGGCACCTTTTTGTGTTCTAGCGCTGTAGCTCGCAAAACTGTCTACTCTCTCTCTCTCTCTCTCTCTCTCTCTCTCTCTCTCTCTCTCTCTCTCTCTCTCTCTCTCTGTCTCTCTCTCTCCCTCCCCTATCTCTATTCCTTCGCTAAAATTCTCCCCACCTCGTCCCTGTAATGTCGTTGCTGTTACGGGTGAGCACGGAGACAAGCGCGCCAGCTACTGCACAGCATTTGTCACGGGTCACGGCTTGTTACGGCACCCAGAAGGCATTGTGCAGATGCGACGCGGCGTAAATCTTGACACGAGCTTCTCTGGTCGTCTTTCCATTGCGCCACACTCCTGTCGTGTACTAACGCGATAGCGTTAAGAGGAAGCTTTAGCTTGGTTGTTCTTATCTAAATAGATGTAAAATGGGAATTCGTTTTTCTCGGCAACCACAGCACCAAATTTGGTAATGCTTGTTGCATTTCAAAGAAAAAGAAATTAAATTTAGTGACTGCCGGTTTAAAATTCTTTATTTAGGACGTCTACTTTTTATAAAAAAGTGGCAAAAAACCAAAATTTTCATTAAACAAATCTATTGAGTTCGCAACTGTGCAAAATGACGTCATAATTATATGAGCTGCAAATAATAGTACATCTAAAATTGGTATTTTACACATGAATCTAAAAGAAATTAGTCATATGGAAACACAGCTTTTGCAGAGCCCTCGTACATAACGTAAGAAATTCACTTAATATATGGAATGACAAAGTAAATTTGTCCGCTTTCAATGACCTAGTGGATGCCGTTTACAGAACCGCGATATCTGTTATTGATTCGGATCAATTAATTTGTAAACTTCGTGTTTCCATTCTTTTAAAGTTTCGAAACCTAGAAAATATTTTTAACAATATTCAGGCTCAAAATCGAACTTCCGCTCCCAATCGTCACTAGAATTTAGCTTTTTCTTTCAAATGCGATAAATTTCGTTAAAATCTCTCAAGGGGTTATCTCATAAAAATGTTTTTGCGTTTTACATGTATGTGAATAGGCCGCGTCAGAGTTGGGGCTCAAACAAAGCTTCCTCTTATGGGCCCCGTGTCGCAGAAAATCCGGTGTGGACGCCTCAGGCCTCGCAATAGTCATTCTGAACCACAACGCCGCAGGCCCTCCAGGTGGCGCACGCACTGTCTTAGATTCATTACAAGGCTATTCCTCTGAATTTTGAAAAATGAGAGCTCATAAAGAAAGGTCATAAAAGAAAACACCGACAGCGCAAGCCTTTTGACTTTCTGAGACATGGCCACGTGACGACCCCGCCCAGACCCGGCCACCGTTAGTGGCGTGCGTCACAACTACGTCCTGACGTGGCAAGCATTACAGCAGTAGCTGCAGCAGCGCGAAAGACGAAGGAGGTGGCAAAGGAAGCTTTAAAATGAAGTTATACGGATCCTACGCTCTGTGGGAATCGATGCAAACGTTGCTATCTGTGCTGTTTGCTGGGATCAGCGATAATTAGCGGTGGCGTTGTTGTCTAATGTTTAATTTCTTCAACCTTTAGTTGAACTCCAGAGTGGTGATTCGATGTGAAGTTATCGTGCGTGCACCACTGCTGCCTGTCTGCGTAGTACGCCGAACGCACAGGGGGAGGTGTTCGCTTAAGTCCTTGTTTTGCGGCATACTTCATAACCTCTGTGATAGTTCAGCGTATTCATTGCCTCACATGGCACACTGCATCGTGGGAGAATTAATAAAGTTTATTCCAATTAAGGGTCTACACATTATAAAATCACAATCAGAATATGACGTACGCCGTAGTTGCAGACTCCGGATTACTGTAGCACGATGGTGTTTTCTGGCGTTCCTAATTTTACCCCAGCGAAATGTGACTGCTGCGGTCGAGATCATAGCCACGACCTACAGTAAGTTCATAGCCGGAAAGCTGTCGCGGCGGGAACAGAAGGGTTGATTTGATGTGCGACCACTTAGGCAGGGCCGCCTACACCTTATGTCGGCCTAAATGGGGCTTTATTCCACTTTAACGCGGCTCTGTTTCTGCACGCCCTACGTATGTTGTGCATGTGACAAATTTACAATTTTGTTTATTTTTCGGAAGTAGCACACACGCACCGTACCGTACGTTTAAGTAAAGCTCATACCGCTTACAAGTAGCATTTCCTTGCGTTCTCACGTCATGTTTTCCCTATCACCTTTCTAGTATGGGAACAGCGAGCGTGGATTGGCTATGCTGTTAGTCACTCGTTTCGCGACTGCGGCTGTTCTACCTCTTACTTCCTGCTTACGCTCTGCCTCCTCTCTGCCCTCCTCTCTTCCCAAACCAAGAACCAATAGCTAAGGTGTGATAAGATGAGTCTGTTATAAATTGACAATTTTTTACGGATACGGGAAGGTATTAGCGAAATTTCTCTAGAACACCAACACACCTATCCAGGCGAGACATGAGTGAGCTAACGTGAGGATGCCAGCTCATGTTTTTATTGAAAGGTGTTGCTAGCGCTTCTACAGTATCATCAACTTCAATGTTTCAGTTGTCGAACTTTATCCCTGGTTTTACAATAAGCGAACTTTGACTCGCATGGAACACAGCTTTCTTTTTGGAATATATTAACAGACAATTTGTAGCGCTTCATGTGCTAAGATTTTTCATAGTTGCGTTAATAACCAAGATCTGGTGCTGCATGTCGCTTCTTTTAAATAGGAGGCTTGTGTCATCTACATACAAAATATAACTTGGATTGTTGCTGATAGTTGGTATACCATTAATATATAGCAAAAACAATGGGCCAAGGATACTTCCCTGAGGGACTCCTGTTGAGATATTCTGGCAAGTAGACACCTGGTTTCCAATCGCAACGCAGTAGCATCGATATTGTAGGTATGTTTTTAGGAGGATCCCTGCGATTTCACAAATACCAGATAATTCTAGTTTTTCCGATAGTATTTCAATGAAGACCCGATCGAACGCCTTCGACTAGTCCACAAACATTCTTTATAGAAGTATTCCTTACATATCCTTTAAGTGTCCGAAGTTAGGTTTTCTTGCTATGAAGATCCTCCCCCTACCCCACCTACTGCGTTATCCGTTCCCGTCTTCTAATTTCTGTGTTAAGTCTTACGGATAATTGCTTGAAGCTACGTGCATACTTCTGGAATGTCTTAGCACCAACGAAATCCAGACAAGCGCATTGACGCCAGCATTCGTAGAGCCTTAATTACGTTTTCGCCTCTCCATCCTTCTACAAGCTTTGCCTAAGTCAGTTCAATAACGTCATCTTCTGAAATAACCCTTCGAAAAGCCTTCATTGTGCGGTATTTTCTTACGATCGCTGGGATGTTCAAGAAGTGAGGCTACGTTGGACGGCTTTCCGTACTGCTTCTTGTCGCGTGGTTCCGACAGAATGCCACCACTAGCCGTCTTCGTGATTTTATACTCTGGTGCTAGGCAGCTTAATGCGTTTTACTAGAAGAAATGCGAAATCATTCAGGTTGTATTTTTTGTCTTGTACTGTGCATTACATGATATCTGGTGAAGCTTTTCTTTTTCGCTGTCAAAGGACAGAAAAACATCATCAATCCTCCCGGCCTTGGGAGAGCGAGATCAAAGTGAATTGTTCTGCCATAGATGTACGCCTGTTTTCCGCAGAGATATGAGTTGCGCACCACAGAGCCCTACAAGGGGTCACGAAAAGACCATGATCTGTGTGTACCAGTCCTACAGCTCTGATAGAACTCGATATGTGTAAACAAAGGTTGGTTACGACACACAAGGTTATTAAATAAATTAAATTATGGGGTTTTACGTGCCCAAACCACTTTCTGATTATGAGGCACGCCGCAGTGGAGGACTCTGGAAATTTCGACCACCTGGGGTTCTTAACCGTGTACCTAAATCTAAGTACACGGGTGTTTTCGTATTTCGCCCCCATCGAAATGCGGCCACCATCGCCGGGATTCGATCCCGCGACCTTGTGCTCAGCAGCCTAACACCATAGCCACTGAGCAACCATGGCGGGTACACAAGGTTATTAACCCTTAACGGCTGAAAAGTTGGAAGTGAGGAAAAGCGTATGGAAAACAGGCAATGAGTAAAATGTGAGTGAAAGAAAAGAGTGGCAGAGTTGTGACAGTGAAAGGAGATCACTGATTTCGCTCAGATGGGTCGGTCCGGCACTGCCGTCAATTTGACGCGGAGGCCAAGAGGTGTGCTGCCTGCACGGAAGCGCCATACAGGTCCAAACACCAAGCATTGGCTCCAAACTCGGGTTCCCCTTTTCCCTGGTCCCGGTGAAGCCGCGCACGGCTTATCGCGGGTTGGTCGGACCCTCATGTGCTCGGTTTCGTTCTGTCACTACACGCCAAACGCATGCTGACGCATACGCCCCTGAGGGGCAGCATGCTATGAGCAATAGCTGAGATATTGCACTTTTCAGGCATCATCGCTCCCCTCCTCCGAGCATATTGGGGAGTGCAGTCATGATTGCACCATGGGAACCATTTTGCTCCATATTTGGGTTGCTTTGTGTTAAGGAACATTTCTAAATGTGGGCTCACCTTTCAATCTCTTCCGCGATCAACGACGCTTGCTCCACGCCAGCACGGCTTGCAGTAGGCGTGGCGGGATCGGCGCTGGTGCTAAATACCATGGACGGGTAACTGGTGCTTCCATTGTCAGTGGCATCTGTATGGCCCGGAAAAGCAGCGGAGCTATTTACTTAGCGCTCTTTAGAGGTCATTCATAGAGTATGAAAATTTCGCGCTGATATGGTGCCATGCAAATGGTTTTGGTTAAGCACTCTTCGAAGGGAAACTTGGCTGCAGTGCTGTTATTTGTGCTGTTTTTTTTTTTTGGATATGCTGCATTCGATGCAAGGACGAACTTTGTAGCCGAGAAAGAATCAATCACGGTCAAATCCGTGGACTGTTGACTTTTCTAAATATAAATACACTGTGTGTAATGCAGGAGAATACAACATGACTGTGCGGACAGTGGGGCCGCGCACGAATAAAAGTTTTCTGGAGCACGCAAACAATGTGCGAAACGGCGCCGGGGACCATCTTACCCTCCTCCTGTGGAAACTGTTGGTGTGAGCCCCACTATGCAGAGTGCTGCATGAAATTACGAAGTGACACGCAAACGACACGACAGATAATAGAAGTGACGATGGCCACTTGTCTGGGGGGGGGGGGGGGGCTGCGCCTGCGATAGTGCACCATCTTTTGATCTTTTTAAAGAATAATTGGAAACACTCGCAGGGAGCTGTCGGCAGGGGGTACGGCAGTATAGCTAATCTCATGATCTTGAAACTTAGCACTCCCTTAACTAGGTTTTAGCATTACTTGTTGCTTTCATATTTTAGAGCGCAGCTCTTTGGCGTCCGTTCCTGGGTTTCGCGTCGTCGTCGGCGTTGTCGTCGGCCTCGTAACCAGCTCCGCCCCCCTTTCATCCCCCCAGCGCTAGCAGCGACCGACTGATACCGCTGGATGCCGCTGACGCCGCTAGAGAGTCAAGATAACGTGACTGCATAGAACACCGTCGCCGCCATGCAGAAAGAGGAGGAAAGGGTCCCCCCCCCTGTTCTTGTGTGGCAGATAGGGTGCTCTTCAGTTGCCGACGCGCCGGTTATTTCACGTAGGCCCCGGCACGTCGACGAATACGTGACCACCTTCCCACGGCTAGACCTGGTTCTTAGCGCTGCGGAAGCGAGGGTATCATATTGTTTGTGTCGGCATCGGCGGCGTTGTCCCTGAAACCAACTCCGCAGCTGGGGTTGACTCACTATCGGCGTCAGCGGCATCAGTCAGTCGCTGCTATCTCTTCCCTCCTCCCTTTATCGTGTTGTCCGCTTGCTGCGCGCGCTTCTGCCCCCATCGTTTGCCGCTGGGTGTACACGCCGCCCCCCTCACCCCTCTTCCTGCGAGTCTCCGGTTGTCAAAGCGCCGGCTCGAACTTAATTCCTTTCTTCGCTCCTCCTCCAATGCAACCCCTGTGCGGTGGCAATCAGAGAGCCAGATCGGTGGCGGCGGATCTGTATATGTGCACTGCCCGAGCCGAAATTGCCGCTGCCGTTCGCCCTGTGCGGTGGCAATCAGAGAGCCAGATCGGTGGCGGCGGATCTGTATATGTGCACCGCCCGAGCCGAAATTGCCGCTGCCGTTCGCCACTGCGAAATTATCTGCCAGTTCTTTCTGAGCCATGAGCGAGACGACCGATGGAAGTCCTCCGTCTGCTGCTGCTGCTGCTGCTAAACGAGCTGCCAGAGCAGAGGCCCAGCGCCGTCGCCGTCAGAATCCAGAGGTGCGTGCCGCCGAAGCAGAAGCTTACCTAGTGGAGTCTTTGTTAAAGGAATACGTGTGAAAAATAAAAAAAAATTGTGATAGCGCATACATGTGTTGCTCGATTTCTTTGCCTCAATCTATCGAAAAGGTGAAACAGCTTATTTGCTGCGCTCAAATTTCGCATTAGGAAGTAACGTAATCGTCGGTAATTTTTTTTATATATACTTTCATATATTTTACGCTCCCCGTCATGTCTTATGAAACCGTACTAGCACTTGAGAAAGCTGGCTCTTTGTCTCCTATATACGTATGTGATGCTTGTCAAATTAACGATTGCCGAAAGTGCTCGCGTTGTGTATACCTCTCTCTAAGCTGTTTAAGAGTTTATTGTTTCACAAAGTGGTTTCATGCTTTCACTGATATGGAATACAAAAGGAGGCGCCATAATCAAATACTGCATTGGGACCCCTTCTCAGAGTAAGGTACAGATCGGAATAACTGTACGGCAGCAAACTTAAGCAGAATCATGTTATTAATATACTGGTCATATAAATGTAGAACAGATATAGGACAGAACAAGAAATACGTACACTAATTGGAGGAGTAAGATCAAAAACATTTTAGGATTATTTTTTTAATTCTATATGTTGTCTTGCACGCATACCTGACGCCAAGGAGTTCCACAACAAAGTTCAAGAAAAACGAAATAAATATGTATCATCATTAGTGCACACTTTGGGTAAGATAAAATTTCTTGTTACGCGCAAATCACCTAAAGTTTGCATGCAGAGAAGACGATTCTGTAATTAGGTCAATTAGAAGCTGCTTGTTTAGCACCTCTTGAAAGAATATGTCCAAATTATAAAGAAACAGCAGAGATACGGTGATGGTGTTACTAGTTCTGAGCAGTTGTGTAGCACTGGCATTGTAGGAGCTTAAGTTAGTACCCGTGAGACTTTATTTTGATTGACTTCAAGCGACACAATATCACGTTTAAATCTCTTTCCCTCGAGGGGCCACTGAATAGAAATGTAAATGAATGAATCAGTCAATGAATGCTTAACATGGTGATATAGTGTGTTAAGGTTGAACTGAGAATGGACTCTGATGAAGACTTTGGCATTCCGTAAGCTATTTTCGTTCTCACATTCTATATGAGGGAATATAATATTGCAGTGTAAACTGACTCAACGGTACCTGGCATAACCATTCGTGGAGAATAGATGGTGCCGAATTCATACAGGAGGTGTGCCACTTATTAGACTTTAGCCACAGTTGAATACAAAGAAATGCGATTTTCGAGTATTTACGTGCAATTAATTTTAGTTGCACTGTTCTTAAACGTTTGCAATATCACAGTGAAGTTTCGACACGAATGCTGAAACGCAATAGAACTTATAGTATCATCAAGTAACCACTGTAGTGTTAGTTGGGCGTGATTTTAATAGTTACGCATATCATTTTTACAATGAGAACGAGCAGAGGACCCCGAATAAACTCAGTTATCAGTTATCTTATCCAAGACAGGATGAGCTAGGCTGACAATTTCAAATCCGTTATGTAACTCCAAGTGTAGCACAGAAGGATCACCAATTCCATTTAAACGTTTTCAAAGAGTATGAACTGAAAAATTGTGTCGCATGATTTATAGAGATCGGGAAATATCGAGCCAGTAAAATTACACTCATCGATAATGTTCCTCAAAATATGAGCTCGAGATACCAGAGCTAGGACAGTTGAACATTGTCGGAATCGAAACACACGTTCGTGAATCCAAACTGAAGTTCGTGTGTTCTTTGTTTGCTAAAGGTACAAATAAGGATGAGTACAACTTTCGGCTTCTTCATCGCTGCGATGAAAAACATCTGAGTTTACTCTTTGAAAAACGATAGAGAGCTATGTATGCTTATGACATTTAATTCCACTGGTAAAAGAACAAGCTTCTTAAAAACACACGAAGAAATAAAATGCTTTCTTCAGGCAGTCTGATAAATGGTAAGTGCGAACAAGTTCAGTGTCAGCTTGTGGAAATGTGTGTTTTCTGTTTAACATGCATCTTTAGTACTTACACAACATCGTCAAATGAAGCATTCCCACGTGTTTACAACTACATCATGCCAGCCAATAGGAAAGAGCTCGCTCTATACTCGTGGAACACTTTTCTTGGCTATGAAGCGATAGCTATTTCACCGCTACTAGAAGTACTGCGGCAGTTTTGTATACGTTTTCTTACGTGGGAAATAGAAAACAATATTATTTTCGTTTTTTACAGCACCTAATTTGAAACGATACATAACATTCGCCAGTCAGCTATTGGTATTTTATTTATTTTTGTTCTCGTCTTTGCACCCCAAATCGTCGCACTGTTTGCACTTTCCCGCCAATAAACTCCCTGACGCACACACACACACACACACACGCACACGCACACGCACACGCGCACGCACGCACGCACACACACGCATACGCACACACACACAAAGTGTTGTTTGCAGCGTTTACACGGCAACCAAGCATATCCATGTGGACATCGCAACTTTCCGCATGCACTACCGATTGACCGCCTCATTTACCGCATGTTTTACAAATGTACACTTTCTCACCTGTGTGCGTGAGCTTGTGATTAACTAGATGAGTAGCCCGCCGGAACGCTTTATCACATGTTTCGCATTTGTAGGGTCTCTCGTCTCTGTGTGTGTGGTAATGTTCAGCTAGATGACAAGCCCGGTGGAACAGTTTATCACAGGTTTTGCATTTGTGTTTTTTGCTAGTAGGGTTGTGGCCATGATCTACGGACTTAGACACCTTCACAGACGACTGATAACATGCATTGCAGAAGTGGGCTGTGTCGACCGTGTGTTCGTTAGCGTGCCCCTGTGAGGCCCCCCGTCTGCTCGAAGCATTGCCGCAGATACCGCACAACCCTTGCTGTTTCCTTCCTCCTGTTGCAGTAGAGTTCCTGCAAGTAGACGGACAAAGGAGCTCAATATGGATGACTTGTTATGGGAGGATAAAAACACTTCTTGCCAATCGAGAGATTGACAAACTAAAACGCGCGCTAATGGTAAGGCGACTTTCTGAACACACACACACGCACACGCACACGCACACACGTGCACACACGTGCACACACGTGCACACACGTGCACACACGTGCACACACGCGCACACGCGCGCACACGCGCACACGCACACACGCACACACGCGCACGCGCACACACGCGCACACACGCACACACGCGCACGCGCACACACGCGCACGCGCGCACACACACGCACACACACGCACACACACGCACACGCACGCACACACACAGCTCTGAAAATGTGCGGCCAGGCTTCCTGAGGTTTGTGGTGGGCAACTGTTCTCACCCATTCACGATTAGGTCCGCACGCTCTGTCAAAGCGGCTGTTCGCAATTGCACCAAAGTGACTCGGGCGTCGAGGCGTCACGGTAGCACTTTTCGGCTGGCCTCACATGCCGTAAAAGTAATCACATCATTCAATAGGAGCCATATGATGCTTCTCTTCAATCACACCCATTAGATTTCCCGAAAAACAAGTAACAGCAACAATTTTGAAATGAATATACTCAGTTCACCACACATTTCTTGCATTTTTCGGCAAATCGGGATATTTGTGCGCTATTTAGCGAGCCTCCTAGATTATCCTCACTCGACAGCCGAAGGAAGCGTTAAGCACGGATATCATTATATCTTGGTGGTTTACGCTTCAATACCAAGGGCTCGTTATGACTGCGTCTTGCAGGGATCTCAAATATAAATTTCGCCATGTTGGTTTCTATAAGGTGCCCATGAATCCGAGTAACTGGAGATTCTTGCATTTCACTCACTGGTGATAGACCAATGTGCGTGGAAGATTACCGCCTGACATCGAGCTCAGCAGCGCAACATCCTAGCCACTGGCGTAATGCTACAGCCAAGCGATGCGATGAACTGACGCAAGCAAAAACACATACTTGGATGAAAACATTTGCTTCCTGTAGCGGCACTCGTCTTTACTGTGATAACAAGCAGCCGCAGCTGCGCTGCCTATAAGTTGTCGGCGAAAGCGTCTACTTTGATATGGGAGAAAATGCATGGCTGTCAAAGCGCGCATTCCAGGTTGATTCTACAGGTGAGACTATTCCATGGAAATTTTCCAACCGAGAATACTCACGTAGTGTAATCGTCGAATATGCTTGAAGCACCCTCGGCGCCTTCACGGCTTGTGCTCGGGTTTGATTCTTCGCAGAAGGCATACGAGGGAGGCGGGTGTCCACTGCTTGTTTCTTCACTCATGCCTGATGCTGATGCTCCGGAGTACTAGCGAATTTTCGAGACAGAACGATGCTGAACCATCACGCATGCGCAGTCTGTGCCAAGGATGAAAGATAACCAACAAAACGTTGGGCTTTTGGGCAACTCGAATGAAACCGTAAAGCCCATCTGAAGAATGGAGACGATAGTGTGCCACTAGTCGATGTCAAAATGTTAACATTCCATCAATGGAAGAGGCGCCTCAATTAGGCGTGCTATGTTTACGCCAATCCATCAAAGCAAATTTATGCAAACCCTTTGCCCAGCCAAAAACAGTAGGCATGAATAAGTGTTTAATATTGCTTCTTTGTTTCAGGATAAGTACTATGGCTCATATAGATAAGTACTATGGCTCATATTGAGATATTCACAGGTGCGGCGCAATAAGCGAATACATAGAATGAATGCAAGTCGATACAACGTTTATTCATGCATGTTCAGTTCCCAAAACCTCGTCGGAAAGCGCGTAGCTTGTGCCAAGTCTTTCGAGAGCCGCTACAGTCGACGGAAGGGTGGTCGCGCGGTGACGATGTTGTTGCGTGCATTTCGGCACTTGCGGCTTGGCCAGTGTATATTTGTCATCGCGTTTATTTTTAATTTTTTCTGCTGGCTGGGCGAACAAGTAGTCACCACTGGCCGTTCGGTGCATTAAGGTAATCTAACAATGCTGGGCTCTGGACCATAGAATCTTTCCTGTAGAACGATGCCTACTTCCTTCGCAACAAGAAGTACCGGCCACCTGGTGGCGATGCATGTAAACGAGCGGTGAAGAAGCGCGCCTCCTCCGCTGTGATTGGTTGGCCTATTTGGCTACAGGAAAGCCACGCATCTCGCACGGTCGCGAAAACCCGGCGATTTTGGCAAATAAAACCAACGCATTTGAACCTTCGCCCAGCTTCGTCACCAGCCTGTCATTGCGTCGGCCTACTCTGTGACGCATTTTGTTAGTCCGATAAAATTTTCAGTGTCTGGGTACCGATGACGTCGGCCAGGGCTTTTATAGAGGAGCGTATGTTTACAGAAACAGCGTTTATTTTTGCTCGCGACTTGCGCTACCGTCTCCAATCTATGGCGTTCTTCCTATTATGCGTAATGACTCTTTATATCTTGGCAGCACTGCGTTGTCCTTTGCAGTGCTGTCACCTAAACCGATAAAAAGTGCTGAAACACTAAAAACGATGGCTCTACATCACGTACCTTAATTGTCCGATTTGTCTTTTCTTGGTTTGGACAATGTGTTACTCACGTGACTGTTTTTCACTGCAAAGCTATATACCTCTACGGTGCAATGAAATTTTCGTTTCGTTGTTGGCATGGTAAGCATAAAACTCCCCATACGTGGACCGATCCCGGATAGAGTGCAATACCAGTCCGACACGCTGCGGAGGTGAAGCGGATGTTAAGCAGCCCCACACGCGGGCCGATCCCGAAGCTAGTGCAATGCCGGGCCAACTCGCGGGGGAGGTGGAGCAGGCGTTAAGCAGACCCCATACGCGGGCCGATCCCGAAGATATTGCAAAGCCGGGCCGACCCGGAGTAGTTCGCCATTAAGGGGCTTACATACGCAGCTTCACTGGTCAACCTTCTTCAGAAAGTGCAAGGCACCGATGCTTTTGTTTGTTTATTCTTTATTTCCCATTTTCTGTGATGGAGGAGGCCGAGGTAAAGGTTTCATGCAAGCAGTTTGTGGGGCCTTCGACCCCCGCACAAGCACAACAGACGGCGATTTCAGAGGGAAACACATACAGATAGAATACGGAATATGAATTACAGTAGAGAGAAAACAAATTGTAACGAAGAAGAAGCGCTGGTTAGCCCGGCGTATCTCCAGCGTGTGAGATGTTACGAAAAAGTGGCGGTCAGTCATGCGCATCCCCAGCGCTTGACGCAAAGGTCCGGTTCTGACTGCTCGCAGGAATTTGGCTACCGCACCGAGTTCGACCTCTCATTCCTTGCGTACCCCCAGTCAATAAGCACCTTGACAAATTGTATATAACGAAAACTTCAAAATGATCTGATGGCTTCAAGATAAAGTCATAGAGAAGTGCTGAAGCATTTTCACAGAGCAACAGATCGATATGGATTTAAATACACTGGAAACAAATGTATATAATGGAAGCTTCTGGATGATATTGTAGCTTCAAAGAAAGCAGTTCAGGAGTACGTCAAATAACGTGACCCGCCGTGGCAGCTTAGTGGCTACGGTGTTGGGCTGCGAGAACGAGGACATGGGATCGAATCCTGGCAATGGGGGCCGCATTTCGGTGGGGGCGAAATGCGAAAACAGTCGGATACTTATATTTAGGTGCAGGTTAAAGATCCCCAGGTGGTCGAAATTTCCGGAGTCATGCACTACGGTGTGTCTAATAATCAGAAATTGGTTTTGGCACGTAAGCCACATAAGTTTTTTTTTAAATAACGTGGTCATATATATGCAGTGTTAGAATGTGTTAGGAAGTGGTGGAACATACTGACTAGGCTTGACGGTTCATGAGCAATTTGACATCTAACATAGTTAGGTTGCGAATTTCTATGTGTCTATCGTGGAAACTATTGAAAAGTTTGGTAAGCGACACTGAAGCATTTCATCGCCAATTAGTTTGGGACCGCAAAACTTTCGATATTTCTGTGTGACGAGTAAATCGCCCAGGTTGACATTGTTCTGAATGTGCTATTTCGGCGAATGTCTCGCAGTGTCTGCAACGACTGAGATAAACATTGTTTAATAGAGTTTGGGTATATAGTTGCGAACTTTAGAAAGGTTATGCTTTTCAAAGACAGGTTCCATGGGCTCTGTATATGGCAAGTTTTCAATAATACGCAATATTTTTTTTTAGTAGCAACATTTCGTTGATGTTCTACTCATTTGTCGAGCACCATCCCAAATGGCGATAGTTTACAGGAGAGGAGAATAATGCAGTATAAATTAAGAGCGTTCGTGCCGCAGGAAAAGTATATGTATTTCGAACTAATAGGCATAAAATGCGGCTAACTTTGTGGACGATGAAGTTAACTTGGTCATCCCACATTTGATGGCAGGAAAGTTATACACCAAAAATCATAATAGTACTAACTATCTCAATCTGTGCTGAATTGAATGTTTGACTTAAGCGCGATTAAATACATGTACCCTTAGCATGGATAACAATGGCTTTCGCTTTGGTGACATTGACTTTAAGGAAGTTCTGAATGGAGCACATACTCAGCTTTCGAAGAAATTCATTTGCTTGGCGAACTAAATTGTTGCTGCAGATGGAGGATAGAGACGCGCTAAGAATGTCAGCGTACATTATGAGATTTGTTCCTTCATGAATATATGCAAGCTCATTTACCTAGAGGTTGAAGAGCAAAGGGCCGAAAACGCCTCCTTGAGGGACGCCTGAAACTGTTTCCTTTAAATGTAACTTTAGTTCAGTAACTGGCACAAACTGTTTGATTCTGAGGCAGGACTTGACAAATTCTAGTGCGAGGCCTCTTATACCGTATCGTTGAAGTTTTTGAAATAATGTGTGGTGTATAATAAAATCTAAAGCCTGGGCAAACTCTATAAATATGCCAATGGTAAGAAGACAGAGTCCAATTTCACTGAGGACGAATCTTTTTTTGGTCAAGGAGCGCAAGCTCCGTTCACTTCCAGGGGCAAGCTGTAAGAAGTCCTTGGCATTCCCTAAGGTTGGCATCCAATATACGACTTCGCAGATGTTTACATATTCCAATAAATGATGACTACAGTATCTATTCATCACTGAAGTGAAAGTGTGTCTGTCTGCAAACACTCCTTCCAGGATATATTGCATTATGCTCCATGATACATGAAATATAGTTTCTTTCATTTCGCTTTACGATTGGCGAACATCAGAAAATAGCGCACATGGTAAGCAAATGTTGTGTAGAAAAATTTACTTTAACCGTGACATAACGTTTGAAGGGGAGCCAGAAAAGTTTATTTTTCATGTCAACGCCTCCAAATAGCAACATAACGATTCACGTATCCAAGCAAAAGAAAGGTTCCTGCGTTACAACTAGATTGAACATGGTTTCCACATATCCAACTATAGTGTAGCAAACTGAACAGAGCCCAGTTAACCGTCGCGTTGCCTTTCATTGCTTGCCTCCCCCCCCCCTTCTCCCTTGAAACAGTGCGCTAACGTATTCCTGCTATTGGGCATCGAATGAGACGCGAACACCGAAGCGCGGGATCACAGCATAACTGTAGGTAAAGTGAGTGACGTCGCCCAGTCCTCACCTTTGACAGATGCGCACACCCTGTTTAACCTCTTAACGAACGTTACATAACACATTATGAGGTTTTACTTGCCAAAACCATGATTTCATTATCAGGCACGCTGTAGTGGCGGATTCGGGAGTAATTTAGACCACTTGGGATTTTTGACATGCGCCTAACCCTAAGTACGCGGGTTCTCGCATTTCACACCCATTGAAATACTGTTGCCGTGGTTGGGATTTGATCCCGGGACATCGTGATTAGCAGCCGAACCCAATAAAAGCTAAGCAACTACGGAGGGGAAGGAATGTTGTCAGTAGGAGGAAGGTGAAAACCGGCACGTGAGACAATTTGTTCCGATCCTCATTGCGCGAGAATCGGTATCATCTGTCAAAGAATGACGCCATAGAATGCACTGTATTCAATGTGATGGAGTCCGGGTCGGATATTTCAGACCCGAACCATACTGTACCTACTGACGACCAGGCATCTGGCTAATACGTACAGACGCTTGACAGCTGCCAAGCGCTGGCGTCGGATACAGGACTTACTTGACCTTTGTTCAACACTTGCCGACATTCTCGCCTTATTTCGCATCATTGCATCTCAGCTTAACTGCTTCAATAGCCAATTTATTTGTGCCAAAATTTCGCCACCCGGTCAAAGTTATGATTTTTTTTATTTTTTAGTCATCTTTTATATTTATGCTAATGCTGTCCTGAAATTTCCAGCCGTTTCACCTTTCCCAAAATGCCCGCATTTTTGTCGGCCTCTGTTCACATTTTGGAGGATTTTTAATAGACGAGGAAACTATTGCGTGGCCCCCTGATCAAGCTGCTCAAAAAGTCATTTTATCCCTGAGGTCTTGTGCAAGCTTCTGCCTTCTTGCCGTTCATCAACCTCCTGATTTCCCTGTCAACTGATTCCCCGTTTTGACGACTCCAATCCCACGGAAGTTGGCAACGATATAATGTCCATGGAATAAAAGCCATTTAAATCAATTCTACTGTGGATACGACAGCCGCTTTTGCTCACTGTGAATGGAAATATTGCGTTAATGAGCGCCATTCTTAAGCATTTAAATTGACAGTAAAAAAATTATGCGGATCCCATGTATGTGTGAATCGATGTAAGCAAAGCTTTCTGTGTTTGTTGTCATTGTCATACGTAATCTCCACAGAGTAGACAGGCACTCTGTAATGAAATGCTGTCAGTGCTTGCCTGATTACGCCTGCCATTGCGATGCAAATAAACGGAACTTCAACTCATTTTCTCAGAAATAAACGCTGAATGAAATGCTGACGTCATCCTAAGCAAGGTCAAGAAGCGCCGTAGTGCTCAATCTTATGATGTCCCTATTCGTAAGCTTGTATGCGTGATTTTTCTTTTTTTTTTGGGGGGGGGGGGTGCGATGTGCTCTTGTACCCTAGAAATGTCCCTCGGACGTCTCTTGTGTGCTCATTTTTATTCTCATGTACCGAATGAAAACTCTCATCGCTGCAACTTCATGATGTCCTGGTGGCAGGCCACCATGGCGTGCCGCGCAAGTATGACCAAGTTGATTTATTTGGATTGACATATACTATTTTGTGCGTCATACTTCGCCACATTCAGTTTTCAAATTATGCCAGAGCTCGAAAAGGGCCGCCAACTCACTGCGTCGCTTTCCCCTGTTTACTTCCGCAAAGTGTGTGTTTATCGCTGTGGTAACCAAATACGCCCAGCGGTATGCTACCACTCAAGCCTTTCTGGCGGCTGAGCAACTTAAGTCGCAGGCTTTATTCAACATGGCGTCGACGTTCAATATGGCTATCCTCTATTACTTTTCGCAGACTTTGCTCACCGCGTTCTCTCCAGTGTCATCACTTACACTACTCGCTCCTGCTAGACACAACAGAAACACGCAACGACCTTAATTACATGCTAGTTGACATGCTGTAGATGTATATTTCCGGTGAGCACCGGGATTGGAGCGTGGTCCTGTCTATGGTGACATTATCCGTCTACAGCCGCGCTCAACAACACCGCTCTTTACTCATCACGTTTTTTTTTTTTTTTGTCGACAAGAGCATAGCGTATTTCCTCTCAATGTGCTTTCGGCTGGAGGTGTGACCTTGAACGCTCGCTTATTCTTTTACGTTGACGGCGACCGTTGTCGTCAGGCTGCCGACTCATTCTGGGCTTCGCAGTCACCAGAGAACACAGAAAGCTGTCTTCCCAAACAAACCACATGGATTCGAACCCATGTATTCGTAGCATTCTATATTTCGGTGCTGGGCACGCTAAACATTACGCTTCAACTTGCCTCCACCAATTTCTGTTTATCTGTCTTACCACTTTACGTTTTTGCCGCAGACGCAGGGAAAACGGATGCAGAAACGAAAAAAAAAGTTAAGATTGCTTGAGCCGCCAGCTGACACATGACCTCAACTTTGACAGGTTATTCTCATTGGAGCGCATGTAGGCTTGCGGCTGCGTGCAGATTGTGGGTTGCCTTAGCTTTATTGTAAATTTGCTTTCACCGACTCTTTCCAGCTAGAACTGAAACGGCGGACAAAAATGAGACCTACCGTTGAATATTTTTTTATTTTCTTCTAGGGTTAAACCAAAAACGCTCATTTACACAAATAGTGATTTTTTAAAGTGACATAGGGAATACTATATTTCGAGGTCAAGTCGTTGTGTCAATACGGGCCGGCACCACGTATCGACCAAAGGGCATAACAGTGCCGAAGCACGTGGCAGGTTACTGAAAAAAGAAAACAGGAAACGACTGTTTTTCAGTTCTCGCAACATATTGTACACAGAACACCACGCACCCACCACCACCACATTTTATTTTTGACAACAGCGACACGCAATGGCGGACTGATATACTTCCTAAAGGGGTTTCGTTTTATTTTTTCATCGCAGAACCGCAAGCACAGGTTGCGTCGCGCCTACACCGCAGCCACGTATTGTGGTCGCGCATCTTTTCTTCTATGTGGTCCCTGGCTGCTTCACGTACTCCCGTAGGTGGCGGATTGGCCTGTCACTCCAGAAGTTTAAATACATAACCTCTTTGCATAGAAGCGACGGCATGAGCATTAACATATTGCTCGCTTGTACATGTTTGGCACGAGACCCAAGACCCTGTATTCTAACGCGTTCTTATGCTTGCGTCCGCGTCTCTGTCTTGAAAGGACGCGCACCGTAACATGCTGCAGTGGTGCTTGCGTTGAGCGTATGTAAGGCGAAAAACTCGGTTCTAAAATGTCTGTTCACTAACTTGTGCAGCAAAGCCATGTTTATAGTATTCGCGCAGTATAGTAGTAGTATAGTAAGAGTCACGAGTATGGCATCCGTAACCGCAAGCGTCACGTTATGGTCGAAACTTGTCGGGACAGCGTAGTTGTAATCCACAGACCCTGCAACTAAGGAATACGTGGCTAGGCATGGCTGATGAATAAGTAATTGCGAAGATTGCTTTTCAGTAAAGGTTTGTTACAAAGAACGGCGCGAGCTTATACTGCCGCAAAGGACGAATACTGGGCGGTGAGTCCAATCATTTACTCGGTACATTGCATATTTACACTGTAATTCAACTGGTTTCGCCAACATTTGCTTATATTCTCCAACCCCTAAGCTGCGACTTCGCCTGCCACTCGGGCTCCAGTTTCTCCTCTCTTTGTGCCTCGCTTCTTTCCCAATCTGCCGATACCTGCTTTCACCAATGCTTGCTGTTCCTTTTTCTCAATAAATGAAGGCATTTAATAATTCATTCCTACGTTACTGCAGAAAATAGCGTGTCTTTATCTCCATAACCACCCTGTCTCTCACCTGGACTCTTCCATCGCAAAACAAAGTTGCTGTGTTGCAAATGGCTGGGCGTCACATATACAATTTTCTAGGAATGGCCAGGAGCATGGCGGGCAATTTTCGGTGGGTGATGAGACAGTATACAGAACACCTTCTCTGCCATATCCACACTCAGTGCTCTGCTTCCTGAGCTACTATTAGCCGCTACGACGAAGTACGAAATGAAAGAAAGCTAGCTGGGCTGGTCGCGGGCAGCTCTTTTTGGATTCGTGATGCGTCGACTTAAAATATATATATTTTTTATCTAAGCCTAAATGAGAGCGATATAGGCGAGGTGAGTTACGGTAGTTCGTTGGTTTGGACTAACGACGCTCCTCACGCAGCACTTTCGTCTTATGCGTGCTTACGAACGCGAATGAAAGAGAGGAGGCTAACATGCCTTCCCGAAATGAAACATTCGGAATAACCCTTTGTTTGGCCGTTGGACATATGTCGAGGGTCCCCGATACGAACCACCTGTATGTCTGTATCACCTTGGAAAGGTTACTCAGATGAAACGTTGTCAAACGGATAGGCTTTTAATTATCATATGCATATCTATTTTGAAGTTCCTCACCATGAGGTGAAAGCCGCCTAATAAGCATTTAAATTTTCTGTGTTATTAAAACAACCTGCTAATAAAAGGTTGCTGCGTTTTACAGCCCCCTAAATTAAAAAGTAAGTTATGAAAAATAAATTGGTGCGGTAAATGCGTCAATACAGGCGCAAGAAAAGACCTAGTCCGTTCCCAGAATTCACTCAATGAAGATGGAGCACCTTTATACTCTCACGTGGTAGTCATGCCAAGAACAAAAGATTTCCAAAAGAGTCAGTTATGAATGTTACGCAGTATAAGATGAGCTTGCGCTGGAAAAGAAATTAGCACTCAAACGTAATGATGGCTACGCGCAAAGTGCTTCCGCTGATTCCGATCTACGGATCAAGGTGTCGGTTCGTCAGATTCGAATGCTCGTACATTGCAGCGCAATCTAAGGTCGTCAAATGTGATGGAGAATGTACGCCAGTATTCGCTTCGCGCGCGCAATCTGATAAGATAACGCTCTTTCGCTATTGAATCCGTGACAGCATACTGGATATTAGAAACACATGCAGGCGGATCTTGAGCTAACTGATAACTTTAGGACTGTGGTTCGACGCTAAAAAAAGCCCCCCCTTCCCCCTAAAAAAATAATACAGCTGCTTTCAATATTAGCTGAAACATAGTGCTTGTGGTTTAAAAAGGGTTCCCAACACTGCACAACGGCGCCGAAATACAGGAAATTCCAAAGCGAACCACTTACCAATTACTGGTATTTATCAAACCAGCGTATCGTGGTTCAATGTAGCCCTGTAGTCCAGGGGCCAGTTCCACCGCGGGTACTGTGTCGGCGCTCATATTTCATGTCAGCCTTATTTGTCACAAAATCACAGTATTTCTTTCTTTAAATCTTATCATTACACAGCTAAAATACATCCAGCGAAACCCTCACCTTAATATTTCAGTACTTTTCGATCTAACGTACATATCCGTGCTCATCCATGCTACAAAGTACTGAAAATGTACCCAATGCTTTCCTCCAGGAAGCTGTGTTTATTCCTTATGATGCCAGGAAACCGAGCCTGATGCCACCAACGCTCAGAAACCTAATCGGGAGCGCACACAATGTTCTCGCACACCTTGTGGGATGTACCGAAGCGCTGAGGTGCTTCTTGTATAATGTATGAGAATCGGTTGTAAAGACTGACGTGCAAGGTTGGGCCATGTGCTTAAGCTCATGAAGTTGATTTGTGCCAAGATAACGTGTCGAAGCTTTCACACTTACTTTATAAGAAGTCTACAGCACCATCAATATGGCGGCTGCTTTTAACTGCACGAAACAAAACTATTGAAACGATACAATGTTAACATCATTTTATCATTCGAGTGTTCAGATTGGTAACCTTTACATGCGGAGTAAGTTGAGAAGATGTTAGCGTAATTAGCAAAGCTACGTGAATTAAATTTTCAGTAATGGTTCTTACTTGGCTAAAGAAAATGAGCAGTTTGAAGCCCGTCCTCGAGATTATGCAGCCAAGCGAAGAAATTTCGACTAAACATGGTTCTGTAAGAGCCAAAAAGTTTTGTAAGTAAGTAACAAAAAGTTTCCAAGTAAACACTCTTGGAAGACGTGACTGAACAAGAAAAACATCTGGAAAGTCACAGAAAGAACAGCAATTCAAGAACGGGACACAAAGGAGGAACCACACACAAACTGCGCTAACTTTAAGCGCTGTTATTTATGTGATAATGAAACAACTAGCCTGTCAGTCATTCCTTCCAAACCTGTAAAGTCAACCTGACCAGATCTAGCCTTTTGTGATGCTGTCATCAATAGTATGGCCCCGTTAACGTGTTCCCTATGGCCGCATAATCGCGTTCCATTTTTATTCAAGCTGCTTTCTTGAAGGCAAGCATTTTAAAGTTTTAGTGTCCATACGGCAATAAACGTGTGCCGCCGAAAGCTGGCTTGGTCCCAGAAGCGATGCATGACGGATTGATGGTGCAGATTTAGCGCGTCGCTGGCAGCAAGACAATGCGCCTGCCGCCGAGGGAAGGAAGATGATGAAAGTGAATAGCTTGCTAGCTGCTCACGGAGCCGTGTCGATGGTGGCGGTGCCATCATGACGAAATCTGAGGCGGCGATATTGACGGCTGAGATGTTTTTTTTTCTTTTATTCCTTTTTTTTACAACGAAGTCGTTAATAGTAAGCTTTAACTCTGGGCCAACTCCGACGCAGCCCATTCAAATGGATGTAAAACGCCGAAACGCTTTTCTGAGATAACCCCAGGGCCGCCATTAATGAAACTTGCTGGATTCGGGAGAGAAAGGTAAATTCTAGTGACTATTGGAAGCGGAATTTCTATTTAGGGCTTGAATTCTGATAAAAGATTTTCAATAATTTGAAAGTGTGAAGCATACAGAAGCACGAAGTTTACAAATTAATAAGTCGGCATCAAGAACTGATATCGCGGTTCTGTAATCAGCGTGCTTTAGACAATTCAAAGCCGACAAATACAATACGCCGATTTATAGCTTACGTGAAGTCGTTACGTCGTGAACAAGGGTTGTGGAAAAGCTGTATTTCCACATTACTAAATTTTTTCAGATTCATTCGTATTATATAAATTTTGTCCGATTAGATGTGCTCTTAGATGCAATGAACAGAATTGTGATATATTTTTTTATTGCTAAAACACAGAGTTATAGGGGGGTATGGTAGCGCGATTCAAAGACGGGACAAAAGAAGACACGAAAGGGACACACACAGCGTCTTTGAATCGCGCTACCATACGCCCCTTGAAGATGCATTACCAACAAGCCCACATTGCAACCCTCGTGAACAGAGTTATAGACAATCTTTTCGTTTTCTGAAAATTTGCGATTTTTGCCAATATTGAATAAACAAATGATGACCTAAATCAAAAACTCTAAACCAACAGTCACTAGACTTTAAGTTTTTCTTTTAATTGCAACAAACCTTGTAAACTTTGATGCAGTGGTTGTAGAGAAAAACGAATTCTCCTTTTCGATGTATGTTGACAGGACCACCGGAGCTGAAGGTTCCTTTTATGGGCTACTTTCCCCACTATCACGTCCGCGCGTAGAGCAAAATCCCGAAGATAGCGTAATACCAGCCTGACCCGCAGCGGAGTTGAAGCAAGCGTTCAGCTCTCCCCATACGTGGGGTGATACCGAATGTAACGCCATGCCAGGCCGATCTGCGGCGGAGGTGAAGCAGGCATTAAGCACTTCCCACACGTGGGCCGATCCCGAAGACAGTGCAATGCGGGGCCGACATACGGCGGAGGTGCAGTTCGCCATTAATGGGCCAACATACACAGCTTTGCTGCTCATCTTTCTTCACAGAGTGGGAGGGTGCTGAGATTTTTTACTTATCAAACATCAGGTCATCGAAGGCGAAACCAGGGATACCAAAGCCATCCTCGGGCTCGACCTAGAAAGCACCTTCGACAAAGTGACGCATTCTGCCATCCTCGCGCAGGTATTCCATCTAAACCTAGGCGAGAGCTCATACGAATATTTCAAAGACTTCCTCACCGGCAGAACGGCGGAGCTCAGAGCCGGCGACCTGAAGACGGACGAGAAGACATTAGGGAGCCAGGGCACTCCCCAAGGCTACACTATCTCACCCACCCTATTTAACCTTGTTATATTTCAAGTTGCCAAAAGACTATGCCAGCTTGAAGGACTGAAGCACACGATATACGCGGACGACATTACGCTGTGGGTGGACGGGGGCAGTGATGCGCGCATAAAATCCACACTACAGACGGCCGTCGACACGATCGAAGAAAGCCTGGAATGTACGGGACTGCGTTCCTCCCCAAGTAAGTCCGAGCTTCTGCTTTACCAACCGATCAAAATGCACAGAATCAAGGAGCAAAGGAAACACGAAAATTTCAAGATCCGCACCAGGGATGGTAACACAATACCGACGGTCAGCAAGATGGGAATCCTGGGCATGACGATCGAAGCGCTCGGCAGGAGCGGAGGCACCGTCACCCGCATCATGGGTAAGGCGGCCAACGCCACCTGACTGCTCAAGCGCGTTACCACCAAGAAGGGAGTCATGAAGGAGAAAAACTTCATCAGACTTATACACTCCTTCGTACTCTGCCACACAGTGTACTTTGCAGCGTTCCACAAGTGGATGAAAAGCGAAAAGAACAAGCTAGACATCCTAATGGGCGTCTTGCGCTGGAGTTTGAAGTATAGTAGCGGCGCCTGGCGGCGGCGTGGGAAACGACGTCTGGGTTGTACCAGCTTGGGTCGTATTGAGCCTTGGCTGTGGCGAAGCACGTTTCTAGACCGAGTTTCGCGTCAATTCGCACTTTTTTCTGCCCTGTTGCGAGTGCGAAAAGACTCGTCACTTCTCACAGACCACGCCGACCACGCTGCGAGCTAGCCGCAGTCTATAGTTTAACGAAAACGGACTCTCCGTGATACGTAATGCGGGAAGCAGAAGGAATCGACGACGCCGATCCGGAGAGACCTAGCTCAGTCTCAAGAAAGCGTCACCGTGCAAACCTTACCTTTAGTTCAACTTCGTACGCGAATCGCTTCACTTGCGATTGACACTGCCCTAAAACTTCGCCGCTTATTTCTTGAACGGCGTACACGTATTCGGCGTTGTGTAAGTTATTGCCTTTATGCAGCGTGCCACCCCTGAAAAAAATCTTCGGCGCCCGATAATCGCTCCAAGCCGCGGTACAACAAAACCGAAAGTGGTGGGTCCATATTGTAAACGTTCTTTCCGAAGCAGACGACCTACCTCGGTACTACCCAGTTGAGGACAGAGGGCAGTTTTTAGCACCATTTTCGCAGCGTCCCCTGGGCAATGCAAGAGCCCCATCCGGAGGGCTTAGAAGACACCCCTCGGTCTACCCGAAACGACCAACACGAAACGTCTCGTCCAGCTGGGCATACACAACACGCTCGACGAGATCGCCGAAGCGCAAGCAGCAGCTCAGTTAGAAAGACTGTCATCAACAAAGGCCGGCAGAAATATCCTGTGCAGTCTAGGCATCGGTTATCACGAACAGCAGCGACCAAAATGCCTCATCCCCAACCGCGTACGACTGAACGTGCGGGTTGACCCCTTGCCGAGGAACATGCACCCGGAATTCATCGGAGGCAGAAGACGCGCTAGAGCCAAGGCATTGACGGACCTGCAGGCGGAAGACACCGGCGCCAGATACGTGGATGCAGCCGAATATGCCGGCCGAAACGGCTTGTCGATCGCGTAGGTCGACTCCGGAGGCAACGTGCCGGCGACCGCCAGCTCATCGAGCAAGCAAGTGGAGGAGGCAGAAGAAATAGCCATCGCCCTGGCCATCGTAGAACAAGAATGTTACATGATCCTCAGCGACTCCAGACAGGCGGTGAGGAACAACGCCAAAGGAAGAATTTCCCCAATGGCGGCACGTGTCCTGCTCCGACAGGCAGACCGCGACAAGAGGACTCGAATCCAGTGGTTACAGGTGCACGCAGGACAAGCGTCGGAGAAGCATGCCAATCGCAACGAAACGGCACACGCCCGAGCGCGAGGATTAACCGACCGCGCCCAAGGCAATGGCTGCCCGCTGTGGTTCAGTGCCAAAGACCCGATGACCACCTATAACGAACTGACCAAGGCTTTCGGCCCGCCCGCAGACTTCTCCCGCCGCCCTGCAGAGGGCTGAGCCGGTCGCAGGCCATGCTGTTCAGGCAACTACAAACGAGAACGCTTCCAAGCCCGGCGCTATTGCATAGGATGCACCCAGAATCGCACCCCCATGACAAGTGCAGAGCGTGCTGCAGGGAGACGGCCACATTCGAGCACATGCTATGGCATTGCTCCAAACATCCAAGCGAAGCTAACTCAGGACGTATACCGCCGCAGCTCGAGGAAGTATCGCGGAGCGACGACCAAGAAAACAACTCCAGGCCGTCCAGCAGGTCATCGAGGCGCTGGCTGGCGAGCCGGCAACAACGAGCGGGGATCCTTGCGGAGCACCCGCCACGATGACGACGTAGGCCACGTCCGAAGCGCGCCTTCGCGCTTTACTGCAGGCTCCAATAAACGTTTTTCCAATCCAATCCAATTATTTATCCGCGTTTGTCCTGCATGCGTCTGTGATGAAAACAAGAAGCAGGTATGCATAGAAAATTTGAGGTGGCGGCGGCAGGTGGTAGCGCAGAAGTTAGCATGCCCAGCCGCTGCACGTACTTATATCTGCATTGGCATGGGTTCGTGGTAGTGATAGCGACCAAAGCTCTACTGTTTCTGCGCGCTCTTGCCATTGGGAAACTAAGGATGTAGGTAGCATGCCCAGCCACTGAATGGAAATTGCAGCAGTTACGAGTGCTGGAATCCCGCTGAGGCTGATTTTGAAGAAAGCTTCTTTTCTCTGGCCACTCTCGCGATGATGAAGCTAAATGAGGAGGAGGCCTGACGGACACAACGTTGATGGTCACCATAACAGAATGGATTGACGACCTGCGGAATGGACAAAGCACACCAAGTTTTTAGCACATGTCCTAGAGTAAGGCGCAACGATGGCTAGTATGTCCTTTTTGGGATGGTAGACCGAACTGCTTTTCACTGGTAACACTGAACTGATACTAAGAAAATATTCCGTTCACCGACACCACGCTACCCTGAGATTAGCAAAACAATATCAGTTTATATACTGATAGCGTCAATTATCTGGTGTCCTTCTTGTGTGTGTGGAGGGCATAAAGGTCCTGGAAATGAAATTGTAGTATCTTTGTTTCTGCTGCAGTTGCACACAAATGAAATTCTTTGAAGTGATCGGACAGCCATCTACCAGCGGAGAAGGACAACCCGCAAATTAAATATAATTGCTGGTTTCAGATCTTCCAATGTACTTTGCGCTTATCTACTATCTGTAATATTTTTTTTTCTTTTTGTGCTCTTATGAAGAGGAAAACTCCACATTACTACAATATCAACAACAGTTCACAAAATAGACTGGCTTTGAAGCTATGACCACGCACCGCACTTTTGTACATTCAGCACATGTAGTATTGGTGCAACACATATGTGCAAAATGAATAGGTTTTCAGTCAAAGCACTGTGACAGGCGGGAAGAAATCGTTGTCATGCCCGGTCGAAACAAAAACATCTGAAATCTTATTTAGTTATGCATATCTTTTGAAAAATCACTATAACTCTTTATACATTTGCTTCGTATGAGTTATATGCTAGCTTGCCTCGTCAACCTCAAAAATGTATTTTCTTTGCGGGAGAAGGCTTTCGTGAAAAACGACGCAACATAACAGCAATACATGCAGCAAGGTTCCTATCCAGATGATTGACGAAATTGTACACTGAAAATGTGTCGACTAGCGTGCGATTGAAAGTTGAATGATGATCGTTGTAAGCTTGTGTTGCGTCTGGCACGAACTAGTAGTGTTAGCGATGACATTGGTGTGAAAATGGTCAGCTTGGTCTGCGATTTGTTCTTGTGGATCTCCACATTAAACGTCGCAGTCGTCACGATGAGAGCGCTCCTCTAACATTATTAGCCCAGTGGGCTGGGAAGGCTCGAGTGGTAGCTCACCTTGAGGGGTGTTGGTTAACAATTATTAACTTACGTACTTTGCGACGGTGAAAAATATGCAGAAACACCAATGCTGTTGTCTAACTATTCGTAAACAGGCCCCAAATTTCAATTGGCCTACCCCAAACATTACATAGGCTCACCCCCAAATTTCAAGTTGGCACACCCTCAAACTTAAATTGGCCCACCCCAAATTTAAAGTCGGCCACGCCCGATTTTCTTTTCGCCCAGCCTTAAACTTCAAGTTGGCCCAATCCCAAATTTCAATTGGGCCACCCCTAATTTTGAAATTGGGCCACGCACTGATTTCCATAAATCGTCTTTCAAATTTCGAATCTACGGACCTCAAAATTTAGCTTCGCCCACCCCCATATCGCCCCCAAATTCGGATTGGCCGACCCCGATATTGTCCCCACATTTAGGTAGGACCAACCCCATATCACCCCCAAATACAGATTGGCCCGCCTCCACAACACCACCAAATTTAGGTTGGCCCACTGCAGTACCACCTGCAAATCGAGGTTGGCCCACCCCTCGATCCCCTCAAATTTAGGATGGCCCACCGCAAATCACCCACTAATTAAGGTTAGTCCACCCATATATCACCCCCCAATTAAGCTTGGCCCTGCCACACATCACCCCACCATGGTTAGGTTAGCCCGTCCCTATATCACCCCCAAATTTAGGTTAGCCCACCCCCATATCAGCCCCAAACTTAGCCTGGCCCACCCCTCTATAACCTCAAATTTAGGATGGCCTACCGCAAATCACTCCCACATTTAGGTTAGCCCATGCCCTATCACCCCAGCTTCAGCTTCGCGCGGCACCATATCACCCCCATGGTTAGGGTGGCCCACCCATCATATCCCCCCCAAATTTAGGCTCTCCCACCCCCGTATCATCCCCTAATCCAGGTTGGCCCACCCCCATATTCCCCCAAGCGTAGGCTTACCCACCCCTATATCACCTCAAATTTAGGTTGGGCCACCCCCACACCAGCCTCAAATTCAGCTGGGCTCATTACCATTTCACCCCAAATGTAGATTTGGCCCCTCCCATATCACTACCAAATTCAACTTGGCCCATCCCTTTATCACGCCCAAATTTATGCCGATGCCACTTCCAATCTCAAGTTGGCCACCCCAACCCTTTTTATAAAGACCTACGTATTCATATGGAAAATGCGTCAAGTTTTTGGGCGTTACAGACACGATTTTGCTACCAAATTGCTGGGGTACTCGCCAAAGAATGCTGCGCATTAAAAGCAACTGCACCGAACTAGCGACGCCATATGTTGATCCTAAACACTGACGGCTAGCCAAGCTTGCTTCTCTGTAGAGCGACCGGGGCAGAGACAGCACGGGACATTTATTCAAATGTTTTTTTTACGGCCACACCTACGGATTCGTACCCCTTGGCTGTAGGGAACACATTAACAGTAGCTATTCATCCACACGCTGCACATATCCTAGTTGGTGCATTTCTTATTTGGATGAATCTTTAGAAATAATTAACGTTCGGGCAGCGACTCAGCTTAGCAGGCCCTTTGTTCCGCAGGAATGTTGCATAGCTTAAAAGGACGTCTTGTTGGGCGAGTTGGTCACAATTCATCTTGGCTACTAGGCGTGAAAACACACACGACACAAGGAAGGAGACGGGACAGAGCGCCCTTCCCGTCTCCTTCCTTGTGTCGTGTGTGTTTTCGCGCCTAGTAGCCAAGATGAATGTTGCATAGGAATGGCACTGGCCACCGGGTGGCATTTTGGCCCAGGTGGACCTGATTCGCCCGGAGTATGTACCATTAAGGATAGGCGAAAGTCGAAGAAAACGGACCTTTTAGAAGAACGCAATAAGAACAGCCATTCTGTTCTCCCAGGTTCCACGCTACAAAGCAGGAAAGTTTTTTTTTTTTGCATACCACAAAGCTATGCGCAAGCTTCTATTATGATGTCCAATGAATAAAATCTTCACAAATGCGATGACTTAACAAATGAACACGACACTGCAATGTTTTAGGAAGGAAAAATAGAAAACCTAATATTTCACTAGAACCACTGGAAAACCAGAACCGAAAGCAGATCATGAGTTTTGTGTTTCTGCCATTTGGTGGGAGACTACAAAACTAGGTCTTATGCAGCTTAAAAAAAAGTGCGAAGCGGGAATCGAACCGCGGCCTCCGCGACGCGGGAGTAAAGGTGCGCGCGTTTCTACCACTCGGCCACGGCGTCCTTTTTTTTGTTACATGGAAAAAAACTGAAGGTGTATTACCAAGTGGACACAACTACACACTTAAAACTCATGCAAACACACACATGCATCCAACAAGTGCATCCAGTCTGGTTGAGGTTCCTACACAGCGTACACACTTCTTACATACGCAGCTCTTTCGTGAAAGAAGCACTTTGTAGTTCGGCCACGGCTTCCGAGGCTTCATCCAGTGGTACGCTCATGTTTTCATAGATACCACGTGTTACAAAACAGTGTTACAAAAAACGCTTTTGGGAACAGTGTTACGCCATGTGTGGAGAGTCGACATAGGCATCAATCGAAAACTGAGTCTCCGGACTACATACGCTGCACTGGGTATTACGATAGACGCTGTAGTTTAAGTACAGGCACCGTTATTGCCTCGAAAATCGAGTACAAATTTTCATCGTTTCCAGAGGCTTCCATTGCTAAATCTTTAACCGCTGTTTGAACAAAATTCTTACGTGCAATAGCGTGATCACTGCATTTGGCTCGTGCGGATTGTCTTCCAGAACCCGTCTGTCACCTGCCTTTTTCGATAGTCGACCTGCAGCTTTTGTTATTCCCGAAAAACCCGCTATTTCCATTGAAAACGCGCTAGCTTCGTGCCGGGACTACTTGGGGCGCTAGTTGGTACGTGTCCACTAAAGCTGGATATGATGCTTCCTCCAGACTTATCAAGCATAGCATGGAAGGAGAAAGCGTCGTCGTTCGAAACACTTCGACGAAGATAGAAATACAGAGAACCTACGTTAAACAATCTATACAACGGGGGGCGATGAGAGTACCTACAAAAGCTTCGTTCAGCTCACGGTAATGAATCTAGACACTCAGAATCAGTGAGGATTGGGGACATTGCACTGATAAAGGAATTAAACTTCCCAAGAGAAATGTGGAACATGTGACAACAGACATAAGTATTTTTGGCCAGCGACGCGCGAAATTCCCTCATTTAAAGTGCCCACTTCTACTGGCACCGCGTTGTGGAGACCGGTACAGATGCTGCACCACCTAGAAGTAAATGAACAAGCTCCGATACTTGAGAAACGAAAAATCATCTTGAAAAGAAAGACAAACACGCAAATGGTTCTGCCGGGAGCTGTTAAACATGCTAAGCAAAAGGACAGAAATTACAAGTTAGCATGGACACGAGCACGTGCCCGCATCATTTTTACTTGTTTTAGAAAGCGTGAAATAAACAAGTACTCTACTTCAGCTGGGCTTCCTCGTTTTCAACAATATACCTTAATTACAGCAGTAAAAATATTCATTGACATGCGCGCGCTTTATCCCATATATTTAAGATTGCTGTTGTATATCTAGGTTTTACCTGTGCTTTCCCGGAACATCAGGCGGAAAGCTCTATTTGAATGAGTAGAGACGATAATATTTCAGGCTGACCACAATTTTTTTAATAATTTTCTGCCAGTCGCTTGCTGAACTGAAATCCCACCAGAGCATTTCTGGGAAGCTTGCTGTGGTGCTTCTGCAAGGATTATTCCATTCAGAATAATGCTGGTGGACCTATAACATTCTGTGCAGCTCGCTTTATTGGGCACCAATAAGCTTCGTCGAATTGGTAATCGAAAGCGGATTTCACCATAGAATGGCACATTAGTGATTCAACAAGGAGTTTTTTCCAGGGTTGTTGTTTTACATAGTGACTAAGTTGCTCGCTTGAGAAATGGTTTACTAGTCTGTCGTAGATAATAAAACGACTCAATTTTAGGGGATTGGTGCATTTGGACAAAAATACTCAAATATACATTTACTTACTTGACCATACTTTTTGGTTGGCCATTTTGTTTAGCCCTACACTAGAAAGTTGTGCTTAGTGATACCATGTACATATTGTCACGCACGAGTTTGTACCGCTGTAGACAAAAGAACGTTGGCGGTGAAGAGGAGGTTGAAGTCTTTTGACGATCGGTAGATGGTGTTACCCTTACTACTGAGCTACAATCTTCTAACTGTATATATTGCAAATACTTATATTTTCTCCATGTAACAATATGTGCTCGAATTATGAATCTTTATTGCAGACGGTGAAAATATGCAAATGCGCCAAATGAAGCAGCTCATGTCGACATGCAAATGGTCATTTCTGTTCACGCGCAGTTTCATTAAATGTATATACGTAATTGTAACCACGCAAGGCAGAACTACGTTCGTGTATTAGATTACTACGTTAAACAAAATGGATCGTTGAAGACCCAATCACGTGTCTCAGAATCAAGTCTATATTCAAGAGAAATTCATTGAACTTAATAGTTAGACACATATGGCTCAGTACATAATAATGTCGACAATAACCATGGACAAGCGTGCGAAGAACTACAAGGTAAACATACACCAGACAAATAGACAAGAAGAATATTCCCTTAAGTAATAAGAGTACAAGGAACAATATTTGCCTCATCTCCTCCGCGATATTTTTTTATTCAGGTCTTGAAGGACCTTAGCTTCCTTCTGGGATCGGAGCTAGCTGCCACCAAGATGATACATCAGTCGCTGACAAAAAAACACACTATTTCATAAACCAACCTACCCCTCCGAATGTTCGCGCTACAACGGTAGAGTTTACCACAAATAAACAAACTTGTTTAGCCTTTCTGTCATCATCACTGACCACTTCCCAACATTAGCCCTGGAGGGGCCCACGCATCCCATACGCGCGCTTGCCAACAATGACCGCCTGAAGTAGTCTTGCACCTGAAGCTTCTCGGCTTTGAATAGAAAGCCATTGTCATGTTTACTCAGATATGCGAAGGCGATCAGGTGGCCAGCTTTGCGTCGCCATCAACGCAGGCGGCTCACGCAGCGGCTGCAGCTGATTAACTCTTCTGATATGGATTCGATGGCACGTCAGCAACCTCGACAATCTGCAACGCTCGTCCACATATTTCATTTTTTACTGCGCATTTCTGTCCACACAGGTGAAAAACAGTCATAAAAACTTCCTGTTACCAAGCGGAACCGTATTTAAAATCGGCCTTAAGTGTACATTCGTAATTCTGCATGTTCCGGATGTGTTATCGCTAACCACAGGTACGACTAAAATGAAATCATGCATAAAAATGCTTTAGAAAGAAGGTAATAGCCTAGTGCCGGAGCTTTCTTCCGTTGATGGCCTCTGTACTATCTCTGGAAACTTGTTCAAGAGCGCTAGGAATTAGGAATGCTTGTATAGTTGGAGATTGCTCAACACCGCACCAGTTCTGCCACGCAGGAACCTGATAAATCTATCAGTTTAAGCCCTCTAAAGCGAAAAGATACAAAAACATTAGGAAGGAAACAATATTTATTCAGGGAAAATTACATTCTTTATTCTTCATGTGCCAATACGCAATTCACTCTGTGCTAGTATCTTGGTATTAATATCCGCTTTGCGATTAAGTAAACTGCGTGTAGGACGGGTTTAGTAGAATACTTGCTGCAAAGAAAAAAGAAAGATAGACAAATAATATTTATTTCAGCATCATCATGATCATGATCTTTATTTTCACCACTGGATACAAGGTGAAAAAGAGAGTCGCAAGAACAAGGTTTACACGCTGTTTATACGGAGTTTGGCCCTGTATCACAATGCAGCCGTAGCAGGAGTGCAATAATTATATAATATACAAAAAATAGAAACCTTTCTATAAATGAGTACGTAGGTGCACAGTTATACACTGATACCATACCTAATGATGAGCATTTCACGAACAATATCATCTTCTCTTTCCAGGATGACCATGTTATTGGCGCTATACGCTGACGTAAGAAATACACCAAAACCAAATAGCCGCACGTGAACGCTAAGAAGTAATAAGCAGTGCAGCTACTGTTGGAAGTAGGTCTTTATTGAGGAACTACAACAATACGCAATATCGTTTTTGCAAGCAAACGATTTCGCTAGTACTGTTAACTGGCGTGGCGATGCATCCTGAGATAGCATATCGATATTCACGTCGCCCATTACCACAAATAGGGAGCCAGTGTGACACAAGTGTTCCAGCACGTTTTCCATGAACTTGGCAAATCCAGGTTTAGACCCAGAAGGTGGTCGATAAACGACCACAGCAAATGCTTTTTCTAGGCGTATCATAAGGCACTCTACAACACTCTGCCGAGTCACCAGACAAACCTTAGACATACGCGCGGGCCGTCTGCGCGCGTGTACATCGTGCAGACGGCGTCATTTCACGGAAGCGACGAACCTCCAGTCCTGACAGAGGAATAATTTTATTGTATTGTTTTTTTTTGCACATACTAGGTATAAAAATCAATTAGAGGGAAAATGACAAAAAGAAATGGAGGACGCTTAAGCTTCGCCTTCAAGAGTGGAACGCGACAGCGTTCCCGTCGACCCGCCAAGGGGTGTAAGACAATGGGCTACGGCGCAGCGACTACGCGCCTCACATCGGACGCGGTGAGCGTCGAGCAACGCAGCGTTCGGCGCGACAACGTCATGTGCGCCTGAGCAAGCGACGCACGCCTGAGTCTTAGAAACAGCTCGTTTCTAAGGCAACTCCGCGTTCACTAGAGGCGCTTTTGTACCGTTTTGAAGCATCGAACTCGTGGCTCAGTGGAGTTGGCTTCCGGCCACCGTAGTGTACGGACGCGGCTGATGTGAGCTCCGTCAGAGCGGATGTAGCGGCCCACCATAGCCGCGGTACCAGGAATGAAATGTCGCAGGACTATGCAATCATTTTGCCCCCACTGCCAACTGGGTACGTTGTTCAAAATACCGTTTTTCTACATGCTGATGTAAAAGGTAGACCATATCGCGCAGAAGATTTTCGTGAGCCACTGTTTCAACGTGTTCCGCCCACCGAGGTTCTTGCGCTCGGTGCATATCAAATGAATCATGTGTGGGCGGTTACCTGCAAGACTGCTGAAGGCGCCAAGAAGTTTTTGGCCGAACCGGAATTGACTGTTAAGGGTCGGAGATGTATCGTAATTGATCCAAGTCACCGCGACGTCAGTCTGAAGCTTCACTGGCTGCTCTACCATGTACGCGAAGTAGTAGTAGTAGTATAAAACTTTTATTTAAAAAAAGAAAAAAAAATCACACTCAGGTCCAGTGGGTGGGTCCCTCAGTCCAGGGCCCCACTAGCGATCGCGGCACGCCGGGCTTGGTCGAGAAGGGCCAGTTGGTCCTCCCGCACCGTGCTGGTTAGCCACACCTCCCACTGCCTACTGTTGAAATTTTGCCCCATAAGGGGTGATTGGATTTCTTGTGGCCGACTCTGGCACGACCATGTGATATGGTCAAGAGATGGCCGCCCTCCGCACCAAGGGCAAGTGTTGGGATACCGGGTGGGGTGTATGTGGTGTAGTAGGAGTAGGTGTGGGTATGTACGGGTTTGTAGTCGGCGCCAGTCCCGCATTTGCGCTGAGTCCAAGGATGTGTCTGGAAAGCTATACCGTTGCCTTCCTCGTCTCTGTGCCTCCAAGATATCTTTTGCTGTGATCGGAGATTCTACGAGAGCGCGTTCCGTCGCTCGGATGCTATATTCTCGAGCGAGGCGGTCCGCCCTCTCGTTACCGCTCACTCCGGCGTGCGCCGGACACCACGTAATAGCGTGGTGTTCCGTGAGATTTCTTCCTAGGATTTTGACGGTGAGTTTGGGCAGGGTGCCTGCCATGCGAAGAAGACGTGCGAAACGCCCTGAACCCCTACGGAACCGTCTTGGAAATAGGACTGGATAAATGGCGCCTTGACGGCTACAGCCAACAGAACACCATGACACGCACAGTTCTGGTGCGACTGAAGGCTGACGTTAAGTTGGATGATATACCACATCAGCTGCGCGTCGGAGGTGAGCTAGCCCTTGTCGTAGCGCCCGGAAGAGCGCCAAGGTGCTTGCGCTGCCAACAGATTGGTCACATAAGAAAGGACTGCCGCGGTGCAACGTCTGCGAACGCTTTGGTCACGCCGTAGAAAACTGCTCGAGGACGTATGCGGCAGCTGCCATGGCCACGTTGAGCACGGAGAAATCCGAGCTCACCATGGACGAAGCGGAAGCAGAAGAATGTCTGCATTCTGCAACAACATCAGGAGTACAAGGCACCAGCACCAAAGAAAGTAGGCAATCGGAAAATACTACCGAGGAAAATTTGACAGCCACTGTACAGGTAGAAATTACAGCAGACGCAAAAGCCAAGATACAGGGCTCGGAATTCATCGAGGGTGGTGCCAACAGCCCAAGTGGAAATAAAGAGACAGTGGGAGTTCACCACAAGAGTGCCGAAGTGGACGCCATGGATTGCCGTGAAGCAGAAGACAGATGCGCGCTGGGAAAGAGACCACGAGACGACGCCGGTGCAGAGACAAAGGACGCCAACAGCAGTGAACCGCCGACGAAAGCGTTCACCAGTCGCCGGCTGCGGTCCACCCCAAAACCAAACGTTACGGAGGGGCTGAAGAGGGCGGCTAAGCTGCCCACTTGACAGCACGGCTAACGCACCGAGGGTGTACCCCAATATCGGGGCACAGACTGTTTGGTGAGCGCATCCTTTTTTAAAGATAAAGATGGCTGTTAGACTTGAGAGAGCAGTTTGTTTCGCCGCTCTAAATGTGCGCGGGTTTTTGTCTAGAAGACGCCAATACCAATTAAGTAGGCTATTTGCGGAACATGATTTAGACGTGATCGCCGTGCAAGAAACAAAAGTACACAGGGAGGACGAAACTGATCGAATGGTTGCGCCTTTCAGCACAACGTATAATGTTTGTGTGTCACATGCTGATGGCTTATCGGGAGGGTGTGCAATTTTTATAAAAAGATCGATGGGCGCAGTTGTGACAAGTATAAGAAGCAGTGAGAGCGGACGCTTCGTGGTTTGTGATTTGTCCTTAATGAATTTTGAATGGCGCGTGATTTGCTTGTACGCCCCAAATCGTGACAACGAAAGGAAAGTCTTCTTTGAAGAGATTGGTGGTTTCCTTGATTGTAGTAAATATGTTATATTAATTGGTGACTTCAACTGTGTGTGCGCGATTGAGGACCGCTCTAAACGTGTAAATTAGCGCGATCAAAGCGCACTGTTATTGACGGAATTGATTTCGGAGAATGGACTAGAAGATGTGGCCCTCTGCATGTCTAATGGCGGGGTTGAGTTCACACATATTCAGGGACAAAGTCACGCGCATTTGGATAGAGCCTACATCCCACTTGACCTTGTGATGTGTTGTGACGAATACGTTGTTATACCAGTGTGTTTTAGCGACCACTGTTTGGTAAAATTCACGCTTGGGACAAAGGAAACGATGCCTAAGTTCAACTGGCACCTCTGGAAATTAAATAATAGCATCATGAAAGATGAAAATTTTTCTATAAAAGTAAGTGAAGCGTTAACGACGCTGTATGAAGTTGGAAAAGACGACTGGGAAACGAGGTGGGAAGTTTTTAAGCAAGATGTTAAATTGAGTGCTATAGAACGTACGACTATCCTTAATTTCGAGAAGAAACAAGACGAGAAGAAATTGCAGTCGCAACTGCAAGCACGATTAAAGGGAGAGAGTGTGAAACCGGGCTCGTTCACTGAAGAAATAAAAAATACCAAAAACAAGCTGGAACTTTTAGATAAAGAAAAGTACAGAGGTGCTATTATTAGGTGAAGAACAGAAAAGCTTTGGATGGGCGAAGCACCTACAAAGCGGGCACTAAGTGATGAAAAGCAATATGCACAAAGAAGCGAAGTTAAGGAAATAATGTACATTGGCAGACTGACGAAAGAAAAAGAGTCAGACAATGAACGCGTTTGCTGAACACTATCGCGATTTGCTTGGAAAACGTATTCCGATGGCGAGTGGATTTAGAGAAGATTTCCTTTCTTTAGTGCCCAAGCTTGACGACGAAACTAAAAAAAGTTTGGAGGCCCCTATCAGTATACAGGAGATTAAAAAACTATCGATGACTTAAGCACTGGAAAGACACCTGGCCCAGATGGAATCGGAGCAGATTTCTATAAAACGTTTAAAGAAGAGATTGCCAGCGCGCTGTTCGAAGTTATCGAAGAGGGGTATAAAAAGAAGCTACCACGGTCTTTCACTGAAGCGCACACTGTTTTAATCCCCAAATCGGACGATGACATCAAACTTCAGTCTGTGACGTCATATCGCCCCATTAACCTCTTAAATACGGATTACAAAATTTTCATGAAGGTGTTGGCCAAAAGAATGCAGAATGTCGTTCAAAACATTGTAGGACCGCACCAGACATGTGCCATAAAAGGTCGTAGCATTACGACAAATATACATGTAGTAAGAAGTGTCTTAGAGATCTGCGATGACTTTGGAGACCGAATAGCAATGATGCAATTAGACTTACAAAGAGCTTTTGACCGTGTCTCCCATGAAGTGTTGTTCAACGTGTTAGAACATGTGAAAGTTGGAACTGTGTTTCTTGATGGATTAAAGATGGCGTACTCGCAGTGTGTAACACGCCTGGTAGTCAAAAGGACGCTGAGTGAAAAAATTGACATACTCAGTTCTATCAGACAAGGATGCCCGGCCTCAGCCTTACTTTTTGCCATATGCCTAGAACCCTTTTACTTATCAATTATCCAAAATTCAAACGTGCATGGATTTAGATTACAGAGTACTGAAGTAAAGATCCTTGCATATGCCGACGATGTGGCCGTACTCTGTCAAGATAGGCATAGCATACGTAAAGTTGTTCATACAGCGAAACAATTTTGTTCCATGACAGGTAGCATGATTAACTGGGATAAAACAACTGCGTTTTGGTATGGTAATTGGGATTTGAAGCCTGATGTACACGTAAATGTAAGATGGGAAACCCGCCCACTGAAGTACCTAGGGGTGCCACTCGAGGTTTATCGTGACAACAACGAGTACTGGAAGGACTAAGCAGAAACAATCAGGCAAAAAACAAACGCCTGGGGTGGGCGGGAGCTCTCTATTTTTGCACGGGTGAATGTATGCAACCTGTTTTTAATAGCCAAAATATGGTATGTGTTCCAAGTCCTTTGTATGTCGCGGGTGAATCTGCAGAAATTTCACAGGATTTTCGCCGTGTTTGTGTGGAGATCAACCTGGGAATGAACAAGTCGATCAAATTTATTCTTACCGGTCCGAAAAGGTGGATTGGGTTTGTGTCATTTATTTATTAGGCAAGTTGTGCCTCGTTTTATTTTTCTCCGCGACCAAAGAAATTGCTTTTTACAAACTGTAACAAAATTAAGGCTGTGTTCACGCGTTCCAGAATTTGTTGTGTCATCGAATAACAATATGTACCATTATGTGACTGGATTCTTGCGTGAAGTAGTGCATTCTTTTCAATTTCTGAAAGTGCGCTTATCACTAGAGTATTTGTCCTCTGTAAAACAGAAAACACTTTACAAAGACCTTGTCGACTGTTTGTTGCCAACGCCGCGGTACAGAACCTTATTCAATGTCGGACCCGGACAGGACGTTGCTAAGAAGGGTTAAAAAGATGAACGTAAAACCGGGAACAAAAACTTTCTTCTTTAAAGTTCATTCTGGGGCGCTCCCAGTAAAGCAATGGTTAGCTGATAAGGGACTCTACGTTCCATGGACGACAAACTGTCTACTTTGTAAGACGCCCGAAACGGTAGAACACGTATTTCTTTACTGCTTGGACGCCGTATTTCATTGGGACATTCTGCAGCGCACATTGAAAAAGGACCTACCCATCACGAGTTAAGGCATTCGTTTTCTGAGTGTGGACAATGAAGACGGCGTCCCGTACGACATGTTCATGCTGATAGCACTTCACAGCATCTGGCAGACTAGAATGGCGGTTCCCAATGCCGACCTTCACGCACGTCCTGTCAGGGAAAATTTCATTGTAAACGTGGATTATATACGCGCACTGTATAAAGCGCAACCAGAGCCTCCTGACTGGCTACCTCTCTTGGACGAATTGTGTAACTTGAAGAAATTTTAATGTGAGCACGCCGGATCAAGACTTCATCCAAGTGTTTCCTTTTATCATTCATGTTTCTCTGTTTCCACCACCTGTAAAAGAAAACAGGCAATAAAGAAAAAAAAAACTCGTTGCTCAGTGGTAACGTCTCCGTCTCACACTCCGGAGACCCTAGCTGGTTCGATTCCCACCCAGCCCATCTTGCAAGTTGTTTTTTATTCATGAAGTGCCTGCTGGGATTTATCGCTCACGGCCAACGCTGCCGACGCCGACGACACCGGCTTTTCTGCGACACGAGCTCCTTAACGCTGTCGTGTTAAAAAAAACGCAACCACGATGGTCTATCGAGCAGACGACATGTCGGCGCCGCCGTAACCATCGTCGGTAGGCGTGGTTTCGCCGGCAGCCGAGGCACCGGATTGGCCGGAACGTCAGGAGAAGGCGAGGGCAGCGCCGACGCAAATTTGAACGCTTTTTGCTTCACTCTCGCCGCTTGCCGGAGCCTCCGTTGGACCCACTGCCCCATTCTGGTACACTCTAACTGTACTTCGAAAGCCATCTGCGACGGAGGCAGGAGTCCGGCTGCGCGCTGTGTTCTTGCGGCTTAGTTGGCGTTGATCAGAGACGCAGCACGAAGGTCGATTCGGCAGCTGCTGCTGCAGCGTTTTCTCGTTACTGCGTTTTGGCAGATAGTTTCCGCGGTCATCGAGTGGGATATGTTCATGGTGGCTTGTGTGCGCTTGACACCATGCATGTTTATTTAAAGAACGTAGGTTAAGGCGTGTTGGTATTCCATAAGTTTGAGGTTTTTAGCACACGGAAAGGGACGAGAGACAAAGGCAAGACGCGGACAAAGCGCTATGTCCGCGTCTTGCCTTTGCCTCTCGTCCCTTTACGTGCGCTAAAAACGTCAAAGTTGCTTATTTAGGTAGTATGCCTATGTTTACAAATTCATAAGGCCGATAAAACTTCGTATAACAATCTTGTCGCCTAAGTCGCTGTGGCAATCGATGCTTTGGCTTTCAAGCAAAACTGTGATTTATTTAGAGAATACAAGTTTTTAAATAAAAACGTTACAAGAGCAGTAAAGGTGGCCTGTCGAAGACATGTCATGCAAGGCGTACATAATTTGGCGCTCATAACGTGAGCTTCACATGTTTAATTAAACAATTAACAATTAACGTTTTAATAGTGCCTTAGGGGCAGTTTGTTTTAATGGAGTCTTCGAAGGCAGTGACATTTTCATGCACCCAAATTTTTTTTTCAATCTCGAAATCGCACAGAATTTGAGATATTCATAATCTACTTTCTATCGTACATCCAGGCAATATCGGCACCGAGCGCAGGGGGAGCCTATAAAAGGAGGCCCCGCTTTCATATCAGCCCGAAACGCCCCGTGACGACAAGGGCGTGGAAGTTCCAAACCTAGCGTTTCGTCCAGTGGCGACAGCATCTGATACGGCTCGCTTCGCCTTGCAAGCATCTGTGGTTTTATGCCGAGGCAAGGTTTTCCGGCGGCATGCTATTAATAAACTTGACCCCACACTTACATACGGGGCGTTGCCGTCTGACACGCAACAGGCCGTGCTCAATCTGGACGTCCCCTCGACTTAGCTACGGAATTTTATTATGAATATCTCAAATGAGGCGCAATGTTCAAGATTTTTAAAAGGTAAGCGTGCTTCAAAATCCCACTGCCTCCAAATTTGACACTTAAACAGGTGCCGCCAAGGCAATCATAAAACCTTTTTTAATGAAAGATTGTTCATTAGTCTTCCGAAGCTCATTTTATTAGTTGGAAAGTGTGTCCGCCTTGCCAACGAACACGTCTGCAAAATTGCGCTTTCTCTGCGCTTATTACATCTAACCAAAAATGTGTTTCTAAAAAACCGTTTATTTTTTTACATTCGTTATAGTAATATCATTTTCTACATTTCAATTTTAACCACAATTAATCATCCCGGTGCTTTCTTTGACTTCATTGTTTGTTGGCTTGATGTGGTAATGATGAACAAAATAGAGCGCCTAGGTACCCCTTCTTCTCTCTTTTATCAATCAATCAATCAATCAAAAGAAATTTTATTTCTCCCCGAGAGATATGGGGGTGGCGGAAAAAAACCTGCGAACTGCAACCTGACAAGGTTCCGGCCTTGTCAAGCTGCCGAAACACAAGGTATATATATAAATTTACGCTGTCATACGTAGTCTTAGGGCAATCTCAAACGTACTCATATAGGAGCACGTGAATATGCAGTTGTGTTGGGTTTAATGGCGCATAAGCAACTGAGGCTATCATGCGCAAAGATAAGGTCAAATTTCTTTTAAAAAGTTGGGTCAATTCAGCGACAGTCCTTGTCTAGGCAAGGACTCCGAGGATCCCAACACAGTAAAGACCTGAGTCTTTATAGCGTCCCTCCCACACGCACTCAGTGGTTACTCTCTACCTTTTTTCTTCTTATATTCCCCTTTCACCCCTCCCCCCAGTGTACGGTAGCAAACCTGGTGCTCCTCTCGTTAACCTCCCTGCCTTTCCTGTCCTTGCTTTCTCTCTCTCTCTTTCTGACGACCAGGCATATCGCTTATACGTGTACTCGCCTGACAGCTGCCGTGCCCTGACGTCAGCCACCGGGCTACGTACATGACCTCTCTTCAACACTTGCGCATTTTCTCGCCTTATTTCGTACCATCGCTTTTCAGCTGAACTGCTTCAACAGATTATCTATTTGTGGCGAAATTTGGCCACCCTGTCAGTGCTGTGCTATCTTATTTATAGGCCACCTTTAATATTTAGGCTAATGCTGTCCTGACATTCCCAGCGGTTTCACCATTCCCTAAATTTTGTCGGTCTCAGTTGATAGTTTGGAGGATGTTTATTAGACGTTTAAACCATACCACGGCCCCCTGACCACGCTGCTGAAAGAGTCACTTTATTTCCCTGAGGTCTTGTGGAAGCTCCCGCCTTCTTGCTGTTCATCAGCCTCCTGATTTCCCTGTCGCTTGGGTCCCATTTTGACGACTACAATCCAAGGGAAGGTGGCAGTGATATAATGGCGATGGAATTGAAGCCGTTTAAGTCACGTGTACCCTGGTGTTACGTTTCGCCTACGACGCGCGGTTTAGCCGGCGCGGCTGCAACAAAGCGGCAGACTTTTTGGCCCGTTCGGCGTCGCCGCTACGCCTCCCCGCCAAGCGCGTCCAGGCATGTTCCGATGCCACGTGTCTTCATGTGCGTGTGTGAGTGTATGTGCATATTGGTGCCCACGCTTGTCGAAGCGCGGCAGCCGGGGAGAGGAGCTCCCAACAACTGTGAAGCGAGGGGGTCTGACAGGCGCCGACACGACAGTGTGAGCCACCTTCTCCTCCCCATTGTGCCCGACCGGCGGCGACACGACAGTGTGAGCCACCTTCTCCTCCCCATTGTGCCCGACCTGCGGCGACACGACAGTAGGAGCCACCTTCTCCTCCCCATTGTGCCCGACCGGCGGCGACACGACAGTATGCGTCACCTTATCCCATTGTGCCCGAGCGGCACAGTCACGTGCTCGTCTATAGAGGGGTTCCTTCTTGCCCTCAACTGCGAGAGTATAAAAGCAGCTGCCCCCGGACGCCAAAGGAGGGCTCCGATTTCTTCTGTTGAGTAAAGTGCACTCCCGTCTCTCTACTTCGGTCAACCTGACCGCCAACTCTTTGCGATGTTAGAATAAACAAGTTGTTTTGCTGTTACCAGTCGACTCATGCTTTACCGGGACCTTCGGATGCTTCCAGTTGTACCCCAGGCCGCCAGGCCAACGCTACCCTTGGGGCTTGCGACCCAGGTGCAACAACGGGCGTCAGCGCCGAGTTCCCAACAACTCGCGCCAGCGGTGCGACCACAACAACTGTCTGCCAGCGGTGAGATCGCGACAACGGAGGCCAGCAGCGAAGAGATGCAGTTGACTGTATACTGAGCAGCTCAACAACGATCCGGGAGCAGTGCAACGAGCCCTGTGTGATGACTGGTTGCCTGCAGCGGAACGACTGCGCTGAACTCTTGGCTGCGAGGTTTGGTGAGTGCGGGACTTTCTTCTTCTGAGCTTTGCCAGGCTTTTGTTAGTGTCAGAAACAGAGCTGGTAATTGTGGTTGTCGTTGCTGCCGGGTTAGATTGCGGCAAGACAATAATAGGCAGTAGAGAAAGCAGCATTCAGAGCAGCCATGGATTTGAAGCCGTTGCGCAAACCGAAATTGCTGGAGCTTGCAAGAGAGTTGGGTCTGGATGTCTCAGACAAACTCAGAAAACCTGAACTGCTAAGGGCTATTCTTGAGTTAGAAGCTGAGGATGACGAGCTGTCGGAATGCCTTGAGACCATTGAGGAGAGGGAGACCGCAAAAAAACAGGAGCGAGAACGTAAAGAACAAAAAGAGAAAGAAAAAGAAGAGCGCGACCACGCTTTGGAAATGAAGCGTCTCGAGGTAGAGATGGAACGCGCTCGTAATGGAAGTCAGGCACACGGTGCAGGAGAACGAGTATTGTTCAAAATGACTGACCTGATGCGGCCGTTTAAGCTTGGAGAGGACATTGGTTTGTTCCTGGTTAACTTTGAGCGAACGTGCGAGAAGCAGGGGTTCTCTCGGGAAACGTGGCCACAGCGCTTGCTCACTTTGTTACCCGGCGAGGCGGCCGACGTAGTCGCTCGCTTGGATAGAGAGGAGGCAGAGGATTTCGACAAAGTGAAATCGAGTCTGCTAAAAAAGTACAGGCTGTCAGCGGAGGCGTTCCGTCGGAAGTTTCGGGAAAATCAGAAAGGCAGAAGTGAGTCATACACAGAGTTTGCGTACAGGCTTATGTCAAACATGCAGGAGTGGCTCAAAGAAGGGAAAGCGTTTGGTGACCACGAGAAAGTTCTGCAGTGTTTCGGGCTAGAACAGTTTTATAGTCGGTTACCGGAGAACGTGCGGTACTGGGTCTTGGATAGGCCAGACGTTTGTACGGTGGCTAAAGCCGCTGAGCTAGCCGAGGAGTTTGTGACGCGTCGGGCTCGCGGAGCTAAGGACGGTCAAAAGGGTGAATTTGGCTCGAAGTTTGAGAGGCCGAGGTTCACGCCCATGAGATTAAAGGGGGACACGCGTAGTGAGGATGCGAGTGAAAGCAGTCCGACCAAACGTAAAGAGACGGCGGCAGCCGAAGCCGAACGCAGAAAGCGGTTCGAGATGAGGCAAGCGCGCGTTTGTTATACGTGCCAGAAGCCGGGTCACTTTTCGGCGCAGTGTCCGGAAACAACACCAAAAGTTGTGTTTTTTTCATTATGCAGCACTGACGAGAACATGAAGCTTCTCGAGCCTTACATGCGAGACCTCCTCGTGAACGGTAAAGAGTGCCGAGTGCTTCGCGATTCCGCAGCTACGATGGATGTAGTTCACCCCTCTTACGTAGAACCCCATATGTTCACGGGCGAGTGCGCATGGATCAAGCAAGCCGTGGAAGCTCATAGCGTGTGTCTGCCGGTAACAAAGGTGCTTATCGAAGGACCTTTCGGAGCGCTTGAGACGGAGGCCGCAGTGTCATCTATGCTGCCCCCCCAGTACCCGTACCTATTTTCGAACAGGTCCGATCACCTCCTGCGCGAGAAGAGGCTTTTGTTTGGTGAGGCTAGCGTTCAGGCCTTAACCAGATCGAAGGTTCGGGAGCTCGCTGCAAAGGCGGTAGTTGCGGGGCCGACGTTGGCGAACAATGAGAAAGGGTCAGAGGCGCAGCAAGCCGATATTCAGAGCACGCCCGAACTGAATAAAATTGAGTCTGTAACGTTAAAGGCACCAGATACCGGAGAGGAAAATCCCGATGCGGGAAAGTTAGAAAAGCTATCTGCAGATTTGCTCATCGCGCCTACGTCAGACGGACTTGATAGGTTGCTAAAAGTCAGCCGGTCGGCTTTGATAGCCGAGCAAAAGAAGGATGGTAGCCTAGAAAACATACGCTGCAATGTCAAGGAAGGTATCGCCAGGAAAAATGCGCGTTTTGTGGAAAGAGGTGGAGTCCTGTACCGGACGTATCTAGACCGCAGAGGAGTGGAGTTCGATCAGCTGATCGTTCCTCAATGCTATCGTCAGGATCTGTTGCGCTTGACGCATGGGGGTTCGTGGTCCGGACACCTTGGAGTTAAGAAAACTAAGGACCGTCTCTTGCAAGAGTACTATTGGCCAGGGTGTTTTCGGGACGCAGACCATTTCGTGAGGACATGTGACACCTGTCAGCGGGTGGGCAAACCAGGGGACAAATCGAGGGCGCCGTTGAAGTTGGTACCTATCATTACGGAGCCTTTTATACGGCTCGTTATTGATACAGTGGGACCTCTGCCGGTAACAGCCACGGGGTACAGACACATTTTGACTGTGATCTGCCCAGCGACAAAGTTCCCTGAAGCAGTGCCGCTTAAAGAACTCAGCTCAGTTGAGATAGTCAATGCACTACTGTCCATATTTGCGCGAGTTGGTTTTCCTGCGGAAATCCAATCAGATCAGGGCACAGTGTTTACTAGCGCTTTGACGACAACTTTTCTCGAAAGGTGTGGGGTAAAGCTGCTACACAGCTCAGTGTACCACCCACAGTCGAATTCCGTTGAGAAGCTCCACTCCGTCATGAAGCGCGTGTTGAGAGCATTGTGTTTTGAACATCGAACTGACTGGGAGCTGTGTCTGCCTGGGGTGATGTTTGCATTAAGGACCGCGCCGCATGCACCTACGGGGTTTTCGCCAGCTGAGCTGGTGTACGGTCGCTCGCTTCGGTCTCCGCTTCGCATGCTTCGAGAATCGTGGGAAGGCAGGGGCGACGACCCAGTCATGGTGGAGTACGTGCTTAAGCTCCTCGAACGCTTAAGAAGGGCACAGGAGTTGTCAGGTGAAGCAATGGCAAAGGCCCAGCAGAGGGCCAAGGTTTATTATGATCGGACAGCCAGGGCCCGTCGTTTTGAGGTGGGCGATGAGGTCATGATATTGCGCACATCGCTAAACAACAAACTAGACGTGCAGTGGGAGGGCCCAGCACGAATTGTTCAGAAACTGTCGGACGTTAACTACGTGGTAAGTCTGCCAGGAAAGCGGAAAGCACAGCAAGTTTACCACTGTAATCTGCTCAAACCTTATAGACAAAGGGAAGCAGTGGTGTGCATGATGGTAAACGTTCCTGAAGAGCTTCCGGTCGAGCTTCTGGGACTAGGCTCAGTGACGAACAGGGAAGACACCGGTCAAGTCATTAGTGACTTAGTCAGTGGAGCATTGCTGTCGCGTGAGCAGAAAACCGAACTACACCAGCTCTTACAAGAGTTTCAAGGTCTGTTCTCTGAGAGGCCTGGTAGGACTTCTGTCCTTACTCATGACATAGAACTTACCTCCCCAGAGCCAGTACGATCCAAGGCGTACCGGGTGTCACCCCACCAGAGCGATATTATGGAGGCTGAGGTAGAGAAAATGCTACAGCTTGGTGTTATTGAGGCAGGTGAGAGTGATTGTGCCTCCCCTTTGATTTTGGTTGAGGTACCGGGCAGGGAACCTCGTCCTTGCGTCGACTGCCGCAGGCTTAATTCCATCACTAAGGATCAAATTTATCCGATCCCTAACATCGAGGAGCGCCTTGAGAAAGTTAGTAACGCTCAGTTTATTTCCACCCTAGATCTTGTCAGGGGTTATTGGCAGGTTCCACTTACAGAACAGGCTAGTAGGTATGCGGCGTTCGTTTCACCAATGGGAACATTCCGTCCTAAAGTGTTGAGTTTTGGTTTGAAGAACGCGCCATACTGTTTTTCAAGCCTCATGGATAAAGTGTTGCGGGGACAGTAGGAATTCGCTTTACCGTATCTAGACGACGTAGCGATATTCTCCGCATCCTGGTCTGAGCATATGGCACACTTGCGGGCAGTGCTAACCCGCCTGCGCGAAGCGGGCCTGACAGTAAAGGCTCCTAAGTGCCAGTTAGCACAGGCCGAGGTTGTCTACCTCGGTCACGTGATTGGTCAGGGTCGTCGCCGCCCCTCTGAAATAAAGGTGGCCGCTGTGCGAGACTTCCCGCAACCGCGCACGAAGACCAATATTCGGTCGTTCTTAGGTGTCGCCGGCTACTATCAGAGGTACATCCCCAGGTACTCTGATATAGCGGCTCCCCTGACGGATGCTCTAAGAAAAACAGAGCCTCAAACAGTCGTCTGGGACGAGACAAAGGAAAGAGCTTTTAGCGCCCTAAAGAGTGCCCTAACAAGCCAGCCTGTGCTACGATCGCCAGACTATACAAAAGGGTTCGTTGTTCAGTGCGATGCTAGTGAGCGAGGCATGGGCGTTGTACTGTGCCAACGGGAAAATGGAGAAGTAGAACACCCCGTCCTGTATGCTAGTCGTAAGCTGACCAGTCGTGAGCAGGCGTATAGCGCCACCGAGAAAGAGTGTGCATGTCTCGTGTGGGCCGTTCAGAAATTGTCATGCTATCTAGCCGGCTCGAGGTTTATCATTGAGACGGATCACTGCCCTCTCCAATGGCTGCAGACCATCTCTCCCAAAAATGGCCGCCTCCTGCGCTGGAGCCTCGCTTTGCAACAATATTCCTTTGAGGTGCGTTACAAAAAGGGGAGTCTCAACGGTAACGCCGATGGCTTAAGTCGAAGCCCCTAACGTAGGAATCAGCCTCAAAATTGTTTGTTACTGATGTTTTTCTTCCTGAGGCAGGATTTTTAACATATTGCTTTTGTTTAGTGTTTCAAAGTGATGACATGCTTTCTAGTGCAATTTTCCAATTTGTGGACGCGTTCTAAGTGCTGCTAGACTACTGTAAGGAACTAGGCAGTGGTATAGAAGGGGAAAGAGCCTGGCAGGGCTTAGTGAGGGTTGTGCCGTGCTTGCTGACTGAGCGGTTGAGTTTCAGCGTAGTTCTAACGCTTGCCGGGAACGAGAACAAAAATGTGACATCTCCCGAAGTCACTTTGCAGTGTCCTGTGCGAACCTGAACGAGAGAACGAGGCCTTCTCTGTGCGCTGCGCTCAAGAAACGTCGAGGGACGCCCGACTTCGGTTATGAGCATCATCAAGCGACATCCCTCCGGACAGCGGATGCAGTCCCCTGTCCATCGGGATCTCCTTCCCCCGGCGGGGCGGTCTGTTACGTTTCGCCTACGACGCGCGGTTTAGCCAGCGCGGCTGCAACAAAGCGGCAGACTTTTTGGCCCGTTCGGCGTCGCCGCTACGCCTCCCCGCCAAGCGCGTCCAGGCATGTTCCGATGCCACGTGTCTTCATGTGCGTGTGTGAGTGTATGTGCATATTGGTGCCCACGCTTGTCGAAGCGCGGCAGCCGGGGAGAGGAGCTCCCAACAACTGTGAAGCGAGGGGGTCTGACAGGCGCCGACACGACAGTGTGAGCCACCTTCTCCTCCCCATTGTGCCCGACCGGCGGCGACACGACAGTGTGAGCCACCTTCTCCTCCCCATTGTGCCCGACCGGCGGCGACACGACAGTAGGAGCCACCTTCTCCTCCCCATTGTGCCCGACCTGCGGCGACACGACAGTATGCGTCACCTTATCCCATTGTGGCCGAGCGGCACAGTCACGTGCTCGTCTATAGAGGGGTTCCTTCTTGCCCTCAACTGCGAGAGTATAAAAGCAGCTGCCCCCGGACGCCAAAGGAGGGCTCCGACTTCTTCTGTTGAGTAAAGTGCACTCCCGTCTCTCTACTTCGGTCAACCTGACCGCCAACTCTTTGCGATGTTAGAATAAACAAGTTGTTTTGTTTTTACCAGTCTCATGCTTTGCCGGGACCTTCGGATGCTTCCAGTTGTACCCCAGGCCGCCAGGCCAACGCTACCCTTGGGGCTTGCGACCCAGGTGCAACAACGGGCGTCAGCGCCGAGTTCCCAACAACTCGCGCCAGCGGTGCGATTACAACACTGGACACGACAGCCACTTTTGCTCACTGCGAATGCCAATATTGCAATAATGAGCGCCATTCTTAAGCATATAAATTCATAGTCTAAAAATTATGCGGATCCCATGCACTGTGCGAATCGATGTTAGCCAAGTTTTCTGTGTTGATTGTTTGACTGACGTTAAATAGCGGTAATGATGGCTGCGAATGTAGATAATGATGGCTGCGAATGTAGATTGCTTCAACGTGTAGTGCAATACGAGAGCAGTGAGTTGACGGCAAATGTTACCGTGCCTGCCCTACTGCTCTTCATTTGCTTAGTACACAACATACAGCGAGGCGTGTCTGCTTGAGGCGTTGTTGTGCGGCATCGTTTGTAACCTGTGAAAGGGTTGAGCATTGTCATTGTTTCACATGTCACATCGCATCGGACAGATGTTCTGCCATAATTATGGTGCTCCACGCGCCAAAACACTATCGGATAATGAGGCACGCCGTAGTGGCGTACTGCAGACTAACTTTGATACCCTGGTGTTCTTTAACGTGACCCTAAATCAAAGTGCACGACCGTTTTTGCATTTCACTTCCGCTTAAATCCAGCTCCTGTGGCGGGGATCGAACTCGCAACCTCAAGCGATGCCATAGCCGTGAAGCTACCACGGCGGGCACGTAAGTGCTGATTTGACGTGCGACCAGTTCAGTAGTGCCACCTATATTCTATGCTAATTAATTGCGTCTTTGTCTGTGCACGCGCTGCGTCAGTTGTCCGCTCGACAAAAATTGCATGGTGCTCAATTTTAAGAACTAGCAGAAACGTACAGTACCGTGCCTTCAGTTGGCTTGCAACCGCTGTCCTGTGTATAGTAGTAGTGTTTCGTTATCTTCTCTCATTGTCATTTCCCTGTCCCGTCTTTCCCCCTTTATGAGAACTGCAAGCGAAGAATGGCAAGGGTGTTATTCACTCGTTTCGCGAATGCCCTGGTTCTGTCCATTCTACGCGTCTTCTCCCTCTCGCAACCATACCGTCTACCTCTCTTCAGGGCTTGCATGTTAGGATGAAGGTTAGCGCTGCAGTTTCTGCAATGCTTTTTGCGGAAGGCCACCGATAATTATAGCTGCCAAGAGGCTACTGTGACGTCACCAGGGAGCTCCAGAGGGTACCATGCACACGTGAGGCGATGCAAAGGTCCAAACGAGTTCCTTACACCGCCTTCCCTATTTTTCACGCTCCTTCCATGTATATGTACGATCTGAACCTTCCCAGTGGCAACAGTACCAGTGGAAGAGTGGAAGGAAGAAGCAAAGAAAGCTTCCCTTTAAAAAAAATTCTTTATTTGTTGGCCTACACTGGGGTGTCGTCGTGGCGACATCGTCTTTTGCGGGATTTCTAAGCCGCGAGAGCGAACTGGCCAACTTTATTGCCCACTATAATTTCTACCTTCAGGAGCAACTTTATCCTGTTGCCAAGGCGCCAACGGTCTATCCAGTTTACTACATAACTACAAGACAGTTTTTTAGCCCGCTCATTATTAGCGCCCTCCATAGCCATACTGTGGAGGTACCTTATTTTTATTACACTGCATTAATAAGTCAACTTGTTTTCGAATTGTATTCTCTGATAATATTGTATTCTTGCGATCATTGTCGTACGTAATCTACACAGAGTACTCAGGCACCTAGTAATGAAATGCGCTCAAGTTTTATTTGATTATGTCCGCCATTGAGATGCAAATAAATGTACCTTCAACTCATTTTATCAGAACTAAACGCGGAATGAAACGCCGACGTCATCCTGAACAAGATCAACAGGCGCCGTAGTGCTCGGTCTTTTAATGCCCCTTTTCGCAGGCGTATTTTTTGGGGGGAGGGATGTGCTTTTCTACCGCAGAAACGTCCCTCGGACGTGTCTGATGTGCTCATGTTTATTCTAATGCACCCGATATAAACTGTCATCGCCGCATGCAACTCAGTGATGTCCTGGAGGGAGGCCACCATGGCGTGTCACGCAAGTATGTCACACTGATTCATTTAGGTTTGTATGTACTATTTTATGCGCCATACTTCGCCACATTAATTTTTCAAGCTACGCAAAAGCTCGAAATGGCCGGCCCGCTCACTACGTCCCTTTCCTTTGTTTACTTCCTTTCCTTTGATTGTCTATCGCTGTGGTTACCAAATATGCCCAGCCGTGTGCTACCACTCAAGCCTTTCTGACAACCTCAGCAAATGAAGGTTGCCAGAAAGGCTTTCTTCGCAGGCTTTCTTCAAGACGGCGTTGACGTTCCCTAAGGCTATACTCAAGTACGTTTCACAGACTTCGCTCACCGCTTTCTCTCGAATGTCATCTCTTACACTACTCGCTCCTGCTAGACATCCCAAGCACGCTAAGATCTTAATGAAGTATCAATTAGACGTTAATTGACATGCTGTCGATGTACATTTCCGCTGGTCACCAGGACAGGTGCGCTGTCCTGTCTTTGGCGACACTGTTGGTCTACAGCCTCACTCAACAACACCGCTCCTTACTCATCACTTTTTTTTGTCGACAGGAGCATACTGTATTTCCTCTGAATTCACTTTCGGCTTTAGTTGTGAGCTTGAACGTCCGCTTATTCTGTTACGTTGACGGCGACTATTGTCGTCAGGCTGCCGCGTCATTCTGAGCTTCGCCGTCACCAGAGAACACAGAAAGCTGCCTTCACAAACAAATCACCGGGATTCGAACCAATGTATTCGTAGCATTCAATATTTGGCTGCTGGGCACGCTAACCATTACGCTACCACATATATGCTGTCACGTTGTAGTGATGTGAAGAACAAAACGCCCCCAAAAGAGTGAGTCACGAATATAACTCATTATAAGGTGAGATTGCGCTGGAAAACACTCAAAGCACAACGATGGCTGGACGCAAAGTAGTGTTTCCCCTGAGTCTGAGCTAGGGATAAAGGCATCGGCTCATCAGATTGGAATGTCCGTACATTGCACCGCTATCTCGGGTCCTCGCATGTGATGGAGAATGTATGCCAGTATTTGCTTCACGCGCGCAATCTGATAAGATAATGCTCTTTCGCTAGTGAATCCGTAACAACATACATGATATTAGAAACACATGAGGGCGCGTCTTCAGCTAACCGATAACTTTGGAACAGTAGTTAGATGCTAAAAAAAGCTCCCCATGCCCCCCAACAAAAAAAATATAATATACAATTGCTTTCAATATTAGCTGAAACAGTGCTCATGGTAAAAAGGGCCCCTACGACCGCACTGCGGCGTCGACATGCCCAAAATTAAAGACCTAAACAATTTCCAATTACTGGTATTTATCAAACCAGCATTTCGGACTTCAACGTAGCCCTGTAGACCAGGGGCCAGTTCCACCACGAGTGCTGTGTTGTAGCTCATATTTCACGCCAGCATTAATTGTCAAAAACTCATAGTATTTTACCTCTTTAGATCTTAACATTAGACAGCCCAAATACATGCAGCGAAACTCTCATCCTAATCAGTACTTTTTGTTCTAACGTTCACTCGCCCTCAAGATATTGCGGGGTGCGCGAGCACGTGGCGAAACGACCCTCCTCCCCGTCTAGTGGCGCACCCCTGGTGTCGAGACCGACGCCTGCGCGCATGCGCGTCCCTGCAAGACTGCAAGTGGCCATGTTTCCGCGCTTTCTCCTTGCGTGCCGGCGATATGCGAATGCAGCCGCGAGATGCCCCTCTTGCGATTGGCAATGTGGCGGCTTCGACGGGCAGAACTATGTGAAGCGTGTTTGGAAGCGTGAGCCTGCGAGCGCCCTTTCGGCTGCTTTTTGTCGAGTCACAAGCGCTGACGCACAGGGCCCGGTGGCGAACGCAACAAGTAATTTTTTTCCGCGCTGCACCCTGTCGTGGCCAATCTTCGTTGCTGATTTTTTTTTACGAACTGGGCGTTCTCCCGCAGAAGAGCATAGCAGAAAACGCGCTCAATAGAAGCAGACAGGAAAGACGAAAATGAACTCTTTGATTTCCGTTGTATAAGCGAAGTTTTGCCCGTCAAAGCCGCCACAGCGCCAATCGCAAAATGGGCACCTCGTGACTACGTTCGGATATCGCCAGAGCGCAAGGAGGAAGCGCGAAAACATGCAAGCCTGCAGTCACGGTGTGACGCGCATGCGCGCCGGCGTCAGTCTGGATACCAGGGGTGCGCCGCTAGAAGGGGAGGAGGGTCATTTCGCCACGAGCTCGCGCACCCCGTAATATTTAGAGGGCGAGTGTACATGTCCACGCTGATCCATTAGATTTAAAGTACTGCAAATGTATTCAATGCTTTTCCACAGGCAGCTGTTTTTATTCCTGATGATGCCAGGAAACCGAGCCTGATGCCACAAACGCTCAGGAATCTAAGCCGGAGCGCGCAAATTGTTTTCGCACACCTTATGTGATGTAGCGTAGCGCTCAGGTGCTTCTTGTATAGAGTGTAGGACAATAGGTTATAAAGGCAGAAGTGCATGGTTGGTCACATGTGCGTAAGCTCTTCAAGTTGATTCGCGCCAAGGTAACCTGCCCGCGCTTTCGTACTTGCTTTTTAAGAAGCCTACAGCACCAGCAGTACGCCGGCTGCTTTTAACTGCAACAAATAAAACTATTACACCAATACAAATAATGGTGACATCATTTTATAATTTGAGTGTTCAGAGTGGCAACCTCTAGATGCGGAGTAAGTTGAGAAGTTGGGCGTGTAATTAGACTACAAACACAAGCTAAGTTACTTAGATTTTCAGTAATTGATCTTACGGGGCTAAAGAAAATGAAGAGTTTAGAGCCCGCACTCTAGATTATCCAGCCGAGTGAAAAAATTTCCATGAAGCATGCTTGTGTAAGAGCCACGCGAACAAAAATTTTGCAAGTATACGCTCTTGGAAGGCGTAACTGACGCAGAAAAAGAACATATATAAAGTCACGGAAAGAACAGCGCTTCAAGACGCGACACAAAGGCGGAACCACACACACACTGCGCTAGCAACTTGAAGCGCAGTTATTTCTACGATAATGAACCAACTAGCCCGTCAGTCAATCCTTGCAAACCTGTAAAGTCAACCTGACCGCACCTAGTGTTTTGTGATGCTGTCAATAGTATGGCCCCTTGAGCATGTTCATTGGTTCAACGAAAAGAATTAGCCATAAGAATTGCCTTTTTCGATCACGGCATCAGTCGCCCACCGCGGACCCCAACGACGTGACGGGGCAGGAGCTTCGAAGCTAGACCTGCTATACGCCAGCTGCATACCGCGGCTCTAACCCAATAGGGCATAGCTCAGGGTAGTTAGCCACGCACGGTAAACCCTTGCCGCAAGGAAATTTGAAAGGGATAAGATATCTGAAGGGAAGACAGGAAAGATTGAAAGTGGGAGAGAACGGCGAAGGTTGGAGAGGAGGACAGGACAGGCGACTGCAGATTTCCTCCAGTTGGGCCAGTCTGGATGAGCCGTCTATGTGAAAGAGAGGCCAAATGGGTGTGTGGCCTCCGCTGGGGGGCCTTAAAGGTCCGAACCCCCGGCACCGGCTCAACCCCAAGGATCCCCCTTTCCCCGGACACGGCTAAGCCACGCACGGCTACATGCGGGAGGTTCCAACTCGTGTGCTCGGTTAGGTGGTGTGGAAACACACCAAACGGCTGCTTAAGCAGGCGGCCCTACGGGGTCCCATGTATTTCTATGGAGCCCACCTTGTCAAGCGTTGCAGGCACAGGGACGTGCATGTTCCCGAGTGAAACGGCCCTAGAATGCTTATGCGCTAAAGAAATTACTCACTTTAAAAAAGAAGTTCCGGTGCTGAATGTTACCTCTGAGAAGAAGCGTGTGGCATAGAAAGGAGTTACCTGAACGACAACGCTGATTTTTACTTTTTGTTTCTCTAAGGCGTCGGACACTCCGCATTGGAACTGTCCAAGCGGAATTTCAATATCAGTATACAATAAACAAAGTACGTTGACTAATTGATATTCCACTTGCCATATTACCCCTGCCTCGAAACTTCATAGACTTTTGCACGTCATGTTTCTGACATCTAGAGGTACTTAAACGAATGTATTGCTAGAATAGCGAGCCCTCCACCCCGCTATACTCTCTTGCTTGCGCAGGTTTTTAAGCAGCTCTCTACGTATTTTTACCACTGTACTCCGGAGGTAGCCCGAAGCTTCGCGGGACGTGGTTGCCCTAAAAGCGTTTTCCTTATATGTCCACCATTTCACCGTATCTTTAGGGCAACAGACTGTATTGCTCGCTTGTAGTTCTGACGTAGCTTTGGACACTTCGTTAATTTATTGAAAGCGACCGGTTGACTTCTGGCATCCCGCTCGATTTCTCGAATTTCTGGCATTACACGGTTGAACATGAACGCTATGGTAATTAAGCCGGAACTTCTAAATGATATTGTTGACTTTTATGATCATTGTGATTACTCCTGGAATGTTATTCATTGATGTCTGCTTGACGATTGGACATACTTTAACGTCTGCGGTGTAGGCGTTGCTACTGTTCCTCGCTCTGGTCATGGGCTCCGGTCACTTTTTGTCAGGTGGCCCATCACGCTTTTCAACACCAGCCTTTTTCACAGCAGAACAACGACGAGCTGCCTCGGCAGATAGCTTCTTCCTTTCTTCAGGCACAGCAGGACTTCATAAGCATTTAGGATGCGCTCTTTTATATGGGGCACGGCGACTGCGAATTGTGTACAAGTGCGTGACGCTTCCAGGGGAGCAGATGGTGTTATACTTAGTGACGCAAGGGCTGTCGAAACGGTGGTAAAAATTTACCAATATGGTAAATAGTCGTTGAATATATTGGACTCATATATGAGTTTCATTTGCCGCATAGATTACTATGAAGCGACGTGATGTGTATATGTCTTTGTTGTGACTTTTAAGTATGTCATGTAGAACACAGAAGCAGGCAAATGCAACTGTATTTCGGGTCAGTACAACGATATTTGGTTTCTGGGTCTAATAGAGCTGCACAAAACGGTTTTTTGTGCAAAAATAGTCCTCTCTAAAAAATTGTTTATTATCGATTGAAAAGAAAAACATTGAATAAATAGTCCAATTTCCTTTCCTCTATAACCAAGTCTATGGGATAGCGGTGTTACAACCGCGCGCTCCTCCTTATCATTCTGATGGTCCCTAACGTCGTCTTCTTAATGTTGTCCTCTTTGAAAGTGGGCGACAATAAATAGTTACCTGACCACTTTGATATAGTTACTTTTATTAAACCCCTTGCAATCTAGATTTTTGTCTATGTCTATACCGTAGCCTTGCATATGAATGCAACCATGTCTACTCCGCCTCTTCACAGATTTTTTTATATGGACACTCTAATCGCGTTATCCAGACTGCCGACATGCTAGTGCTCCCATGAGCCTAAAAAAATTATGGGGTTTCACGTGGCAAATTCATTTTCTGATTATGAGGCGCGCCGTAGTATAGGACTCCAGAAATTTACACCACCTGGGGCTCATACGTGCACCTGAATCTAAGTACACGGGTGTTCTCGCATTTCGCCCGCATTTCGATCCCGTGACCTTCTGCTCAGCAGCCTAAAAACATAGCCACTTGGCAACCTCGGAGGGTCCATCAGTTTTAAACATCAGCGCTTATGAATGATGGACATTCGCAGCCATTCTGTCTGGTTGAACATCTTAGCATTCCAACACAATCCGCTGTGTCCCCTCCAGACTTTTTCTGCCGCAAACAGATGCTGGTGTGCCGAATATGTGCCTAAGCTTGTCATTAGGCAGCCAGCTTGTCCATCAAATAGCAAGTCACTGCAGTTTGTGTCACCATGGAAATGTTCCCTCCTGATTTGTTTCTAGCCATAGTATATTATCGGGGTCTTTTTGCAGCGAAGCTCCAGATGGCTAGTTTCCAGCAGTTCGATGTCCGTACACCAAAGACCTGTGGGTCGATCCCGAACATCATGTAATACCAGGCCGGCAAGCGTCAGAGGTGAAGCAGGCTTCAAGCGCTCCACCAACTTGCAAAAAGAAGTTTAATATCTTGGGCACAAATACAACCCTTATAAAATATTAAGCTGCAGATACAACACTTTGACCAGCGTCGGCCATGCCTACTTCACACTGCCCTCTTTCTGTAGGAGTTCCAAGCGCTGCGGATCTCCTTTCCTTTCCTTCCGCTCTCCCGTGGTGGCGGTCCCGTGTAAACGACACACGCGCCTAACTTTCTCCGGCTCCTCAGGGCGACGGTGCTGTCGTCTTCGTGAATATATCTAAATATCACAGTAAACGAGTCCATACCTATGTTCAAAACTCTATGTCACCTCTGTGTTGTATGACAGTTTCGCTGGTCATGGACCTTCACAGAGTGGAATGGCTCATGATTTTTTCAACTTTGCATCCGATTCACCGTCTTTATTTCTCTCGTTTTTTTTTACAGCAAAGCTGTACATGGCTAGGGTTCCATGTATTTTGTTCCTTGCGGACAAAATCTATCATCACCAATGTTTCATACCTCCGTAAGGAGGAGGAGGAATAAACGTTTACTGCGAGACAGAGCGGGAAAGTGTTCTTTCTTTTTCCTAGGTGGACGGCTCTCTTAGTCCAGAAAGCCGGAGGCTAATGCCGCAGCCCGGGTCCGGTCCACCAGATTTCGCTGATCTTCCAGGTTCTGTGCCTTTAACATTGCCTCCCACGTTTCTTCGATCGCTTGTAGCTGTTCTGAAGCATCACCTTGACTGTTCTTCTCGCGATGTGGGCACACCAACAGCATCTATTAGAGGGTGTCTGGTATATCACAATATCGGCATAGGTATGAGAATTTGTGCATCCGGTGCATGATAATTCCATAGACATACGTATTCGTTTATAGTCTGCGGAGGGCGGTGGCTTCTTCCATGCTTATTTTTGGATGTGGTAGAGGATGTTGTCTTCCTTTCCGTCGTTAATGTTGCAATATTACGGCGTTGTTGATGGGTATTTCCTCCTCCGTCGTCACATTCCGGAGACCGTGCGGCTGGAAATCCCGGCTGGTACGCTCTCGGGCGACAGCATGTGCTGCTTCGTTTGCGGCCAGGTGTTCGTCGCCTGGGGTCCATGCGAAGTAGGTTTCGGGTAGTCATTGGCGTCTTGTTATTTCTTGTAGAATTTTTACTGCTGCGGCAGAAATTCTGCCTTTTCATAGGTTTCTACTTGCCGTTTGCGGCTCACTCAAGATGCTTGCTGTGTCTTTCTATCCGGAGATGCGGAGGACGATGGCCACTTCCTCCACCGTTTCTGGATTTCTGACCGGTATTGCGGCAGCGACAAGCTCTTTCCCTTGGTTGTTGGTCAAGGTAAAAGCGTATGTTTTTCTACATGGGTATTGTGCCGCATCTGTATATCTTGTGTTGGGGCTCTTTGAGTATTTCTTCTGAAAGCTTTAACTCTTCATTGTCTTCTGTTTTTGTGGTATGTTGCATGCATGTTTCCAGGTGTTGTGCGACTGAGATAGAGTCGCGAAAAAGTGGTGGCAATGGGGCTTTCTTGTCTGAGCCTGCTGTGAATTTTTCCCTGTATGCGAGTTTGCGAAGTACTGCTGTGTCTGTTTGAGTGAGTAAAAGGGGTTCCAGCTGGCTGGCTCTGTGCGCTTCACTAATTACTTTCCAGTTGTTATGGAGGTCAAGTTTGAGGAGTTTCGTGGTTGAGGTGGTAGTGGGAAGTCCTAGTGCGCTCTCGATTGCTTTTCTGATGACCATGTTGAATTTTTCAATTTCAGCTTTCTTGAGGCGTAGATACGGGGTACCATATTTGATCCGTCTTATAAGGAGTGCTTGGATTAATTGGACGGTTTTTTGCTCTTTAAGTCCTCTTCTTTGGGTGGTTATACACCGAGAGGGATGGGTTACTTGTGTTCGGTTCTCCTGAAGCTTCGGAAGTGTAGCTGTAACAGAACCATCTTTATGTATTGTGAGGCCAAGGACGCTAAGGGAGCAAGCTTGAGGGATATCAATTTCATTGAGTCTGACGTTCGGATCTGGGGCGACGTAGGCTGGTGGTCTTCCCCGGGTCCTTGCCTTGAGGATAAGCAGCTGTGATTTTTCGGGGGCGCTCTAGAAACCGCATCTTGAAAGGTACTGTTCTGCCTAATCGATTCCCTCTCGGAGGGCAGTTTGCTGTCGGCCGGTTGTGGACGCTTTTGCCCATAACGTTATATCGTTGGCGTATATTGCATGGCTTAAACCTTAGATGTCATCGAGTTGCTGTGTGAGTTTAATCATGGCGAGTTGGAACAGAAAAGGTGAAATGACTGAACCTTGTGGAGTTCTTTAGTTGGGCATTTCGAACTTGTCGCTTCGGATGTTGGCAATACACACCGTAGCCATGCAATCGTTGAGAAAATCATGTACGTATTGGTAGGTTCGGGTTCCGCAGTTTGTGTCTTGGAGATTGTGGAGGATTGCGTAATGCTTCACGTTATCACGTCAGGCCCGTACGCAAGCAATAAATGAAATGGCTCATGATTCTCTAGTTGAACGCTGCACTTGCATCCGTATTCAATGACCGATTTGGCAGAGCCTTCTGGCTCTGTTCCGTTGTTACCAGTGTATTTGTGAAGGCGCTACGAATCGCCCAAAACCGAATTTTCGGTGTAAGGCAAGCATTTCGCCATTTTCTGGAACATGATCGCCGGCGTCGGTGTGGTGGTGACCTTAGCCTAGGCTTGCTCCATGGCCGCCGGGATTGAGCGTGCTCCCGGTGCGAAACCATACGACATGGTGTCTGAGATGGAGACGGCCACGCCTCCGACGACGTCGAGTCCTGGCCACGGTCAGACGTGCGTCGCGGTACAAGGGGAAGAGATTTCTCCTGAGGATTTCCAGAATGTTATCGGTGGGTGGCATGTGAGCCAGCGCATACCTGCCCCGGTGAGCGAGCGCTCCGCCGCTCGCCAGTCAGGCCTAAACCGAGAGACCACTTCAACAGAAAAGCGATCGCATCGACAACAAGGGCAGCTAGGATGCCAGACGTACTGCAAGAGAAGACACCAACGTGATTGCGAGACCACGGGGAGGCATAAACATCGCAAGAACGCAGACAGGGATTGTTGAGTCGGCCATCATGGCGGCGGTGAGGGTTTCAAGGGAAGACGGTGCGGCAGATACCTTCTGCCCCAACCTACGCCAGAATATCATTGTGGTGCGTACAGGCGATAAGGGGCGTGCGTTGTCCTATGGCAAGATTCAAGTCATCCGCATCGGAGACAAGATACACGAAGTAGCCGCGTACCAAACCACACCATATGGTATGGTCAAGGGGATCATTTCAGGCATTGTCATCGAAAATATTCCGGAGAACATTGACCGGAACGTTGTTAACTAAAGAAATTCATTAGCCAGAGCGGCGTAACGAATTGGCAATTTGCCTACCGTAATAGTAGTTTTTGAAGGCCAAAAGGTTCCAAATTATGTATGTTACGGCAATGTGTTAACAAGGTCCAGTCTCCACCGAAAGCATTTCGATGTGTGCAAAGTGTGCGGCAAAGTAGGCCACAGACGAGATGTTTGTCCTAACTCGAATTTGAAAGTGTGCTCCGACTGTGGGGCCAACAACGCTGTCGGTGGCCACGAGTGTAACCCTAAATGCAAGCTCTGTAGGGGACAACATCTAACGGCCAATAGAAAATGCACAACAAATATAAAACTCCCTACGTAGTAACCAAAAGGCAGTTGGAGCGCAAGATGGCGGAACAGCGCGTACAGCAACATCTTGCCGCAGAGAGTTTCCACCATTGCTGACGTCAGATGAGCGAACGGAACAGCTGGTCACCATGAGTCACGCTCGCGCTCGGAGAACAGCTAAAGCCGAAACAAGCACGAGCCGCCGCCGCCAATCCCAATCCAAAGACAGAGTCGGCTGGGCAGACGCAGTAAAGTAAGGGGTAGCCAAGAGAGAGCAGCAGCAACAGCGGCAGTGACAGCAGCAGCAGTCACCGATATTGCAAAGTGGCGGAATGAAATTTAAATACAAAAGTCAGGCGATGAAGGCGCTTGGAGAAGCAAATGAGGCGTTGCGGAAGAACATTGAACTAAAGACGGCAGTCAATAAGATCAGTAAGAAATTGGCAGAGATCAAGAGGATGCTGGCCGTCTAGCTACAGCAGCAGCAAGCACAGCAGTTATCGCCACCACCAAAGCAGATGGCCATAACCGAGGATGAACCAGAAGTAGCGGTGAACCCGAGGACAGAGAACGCGGCCGCGGCGGGTCCGGCGCCCAAGAGAATGGCAATTGAAAGTCGCAAAGAGCGTAGATTCAGCGATAGGGTGGACAAGCTTGAAGATAGGCTCAACCGCTTTGAAGAGTGTATTCGCGCGACGTTCCCCAAGAAAATCACAGACCGTGTAATAGCAATTGAACAGAATTGAACTGTCTGTGATAGTACAGAATTTGTCGACGCAAATGGATAACTTTCAGTAAACATGGATAGGGCATGAACCACCTCAACCACAACAACAGTGGAAGGCCTCCTGGTCTGGCATTGGAATAGCAACGGTTTTGCTGAGAAAAAGGCTGTACTTCAGCAACACTTAAAACAAGTGCCCGCCAAGCCTGCGGGCGGCGGCCGGCAGTAACGGCAAAGGAGTTTGCCCCGTGGTGAGAAAAGGAATCACGTACGTCGAGCACGAGTTGTTCAACAAAAGCACAATTGAGCACAGCATGGTGGAGGTGGCTACCGGGAAAAAGCAGAAGGAAAGTACTTTTCTGATAAGCGTGTACAGTAGCCCGTCACACGGAAATCAGAAATTCAAAGCACTGTTACACAGAGTGCAACATCGCGGGGCCCCGCAGGCTGGTAAACTGCGGGGACCTTAAGGCGCCGAATCAAGCCTGCGGTTACCCCAAAACATTGGCAAAGGGCAGGGACTTGATGCAAGATGCTACCGACTTGCGACTAAGTCTAGTCACTAACCCAGCATACCCAACAAGAATCGGGAACTCGATCACCCGAGACGCATCGCACGATCTCACTTTCGTCTGGGGTAACGGCGGCATTACGGCGGACTTTGAATGGCGATACACGGAGCACAAGTTGGGTAGCGATCATTACATTGTGGAAGTCGCTGTCCCGCTCGGTGGCAACGAAGAAGTCGGCAGAAACTTTCGTAAACATACTTTCGAATTGGAACGCGCTTCGAGGGTTGTTACCCGAGGAGAAGAAGGTAATTACAAACATTGAGGAGTGGTCGACCAAGATTGTAAACAAGGTAGAAGACGCCACCAAGGAAGATGAGACGGACGAGCGAGTCCACAGGGTCGACGGCGGCCTGGCCCAGCTCATCGTGGCCAAGCAGTCCATCCTCTCGACGTGGAAGATGCAGCGGACAAACAGAAAGCTACGCAAGAAGGTCGCCGAATTCAACCGCGAGATTGAGTCCCAAAGCAGAGCGCTATGCACTCAGCAACTGAATGATGTTTGGAACGCAGCGGACGGCCAGATGCATGGTGTCAAGTTACTGCGACATCTTTTGGATACGACCACGACCAAGTCTCACTAGCACCACAACCTGGCCAAGATCGTCCACAGGACGCTAACCGAGCACGGGGTAGACGAAGTGAAGAAACGCTTCGATGACGAGTACTACCAAGGCGAAGCAAACGAGTGGCTAGATCGAGACATTGAAGTATGGGAAGTAAGGGTTACCCTGCGCTTTCTCAACAGCAAGTGCGCCGCTGGTCCCGACCGGGTTAGGAGCAGAGCGCTGAAACAGCTTAGCGAAGCGGCCATCGAGAACTTCATGACATGGTTCAACCATTGCTGGCGAGCCGGGTCGCTTCCCCGGCAGTGGAAAGCAGCCAAGACCATATTGATTCCCAAGCCGGGCAAGCCACTAAACATTGAGAACCTCCAGCTGATCTCGCTTGCGCCCCGTGTGGGCAAAGCGTTGGAGCATGTACTCCTATACAGGTGGCAGAGGTACCTGGAAGTTTCGGGGCTCTACCCAAACACCTCCATCGGGTTCCGAAACAAGCTGGGAACTCAGGACGCCGTGTTCCAACTGGAAAATGAAGTTCTCGATGACACTACCACCACGAAAGACAAGCGAGCCATCTGGGGTTTGGACCTGCACAGCCCTTTGGATAAAGTGGGACACTCTGCGACCATGGCCCAGGTCTGACGGCTAAACATGGCCAAGAGAACATATGCGTGCATCAAGGATATTTTGATGGAGTGGACCACTGAGATCATCGCCGGTGACCTGCGGCTTCAAAATAAGAAGCTCGGCAGTGTCGGGACCCCCCAGGGCTCGGTCATCTTGCCATTACTTTTCAACCTTGTAATGATAGGCACGGCCGAGCGGCTCTCGCGAGTCGCGAGGGTCCGACACACCATCTATATCGACGACAAAACGTTCTGGGTCCCAGGGGGAAGCGACGGACACATCGAGAGTACATTGCAAAAGGCGTTTGACGCTGTCGAGGAGCAGCTGGACGGGTCTATGCTTGTCTACTCCCCAAGCAAATCTGAGCTGTTGATGATTCCACCGCAATGAGCAGCTAGGAAGAACAAAGGCAACCAATCTGCGAGGGAGCAAGGGACAATACAGACCAAGACGAGCGGCGGTCACACGATCCCAGATATCGAGAAAATCCGAGTGCTGGGGATGCTAATTGAGCGCCAACAAGTGAACGGTAAGACGACCAACCATCTCGCGGCCAATGTCAGCACGGTCATTCGCTTCGTCAAGAGGGTGTCACACAGAACAGCAGGCATGAAGGAAGAAAGCTTCACCGGGCTAGTGGAATACTTCGCTATAAGCCCCACATTGCATACGTGGCTGCTTTCCACAACTGGAGGTAATGGGAGCTAAATAAGATCAATGCGCTCATACGCAAGGCGTACAAGGCAGCACTGAGTCTTCTCGACTGCACAACACCAACAAGTTCCTGGCCCTGGGAGTGCAAAGCGCCCTGGAAGAAATCGCCGAGGCGCAAAGGACCGCCCAGGTCGCGCGGCAATCGGGAACAAGAACCGGTAGACAAGTGCTACGTCACGTAGGCCTGGGGCCAAAGGAAGGGGGACCGGAAAATATAGGAGCTCCTGTACCAGACGCAATTAGCAGACGGTTACAGATACGTTCGGTGCCAAGCAACATGAACCCTGCGCTCCACAAAGAGCGGTGGGCAGCGAGGGCCAAGGCGGTCATCGATCTCCGTGCCAAAGACAGCAGTGCAGTGTTTGTGGGCGTGGCAGAGTATCCAGATGACAGAAAGGCGTTCGCCGCCGCAGTCGTTGGGGCATCGACTGATAAGACGAGAACTGCAGCGAGTGTGCAGACTCGGAGGGCGCATAGAACCAAGGAGGTGGCCATTGCCATGGCCATCGCCGACTCCGAGTGCACCACTGTGCTCCGTGATTCCAGGACGGCAATGAGAAATTACGCCATAGCAAGGGTGTGTGGTGAAGCCGCGCCTGTGTTGCGTGCGGTTGATCTCGCGAGTGAAAATAGGTGCGTCGTGATACAGTGGTTTCCGGCGTACATGGGCAGCGATGTGTCGGATAGCGGCCACGAAAACCACAACGAGACGGCGAACGCAGCGGCGCGAGGACTAACGAACCATGCCGCTGATACTGCGGACGACCCATCGTGGTGGTGGGAAACCAAGGAGAGACTGACCTTCTACAACGAAATTGTTAAGTGGGACAGACTAGAGAGAAGAACTATGCCGCCACCTCATCCGGGCTTGACCCGTAAGGAAGCGGTGTTTTATCGAGAACTTCCTACGGTGTGGTTATTTACACCGGTGGTGATGAGGCACGTGTATCCGAGTGTTTATGTGACTGACCTCTGTTGTGTGTGCCGAAAGGAAAGAGTCACTACAGCTCACCTCCTTTGGGACTGTTGCAAGAATCCTCACGAATCTACAACGATCACAACCATCGCACCATGAATCGAGTCCACAACGAGGTGCTACGATCACGAGGTCCAAGCCCAGGCCCTCCAGCAGATCTCGGCGGCCCTCGAAAGGCAACGAGCGAGCGAAACCGGAGGGAGGCTGCCACCCCAAAAGAGGGGCACGTGCGATCGACCAAAGGGAGTAGTGCGGCCACAGGCGAGGCAGAGGCGCCACACGCCGGGAAGACGTCGTGGCCGCGTGACGATGACGCCTCCCTTACAGGGGAAGGCTAATTGTGTTGCAGGCATTCCTAATGAAGATTCTTCGTCCCTCGCTCGCTCACAGCCCCGTAAGCAAGCTGCTACAAGCCCCCAGCAAAGTGAAGCGAACAGTGCTTAAATTATTTTTCATCACGCATACAAGATACAGAGCAGCAATCAGAATGAAACATTCAGTCTGCGTACCTTTCGTCATTATGACCGGCCATGGAGACCAAAAGTGAGTTATTTCCTTTGTTGAAAATTATGTGTCACGTCCGTGTCGTGGGAAAAACAGCTTCGCTGGGCAGCCCCCTTTAGAGAGTTGAATGGGTCACAATTTTTTTCTTCAGGACTCCGTGCTTCTATTTGCACTTACAGTTTCACTCCACTTGGTTGCTAACTTTCTTAATCTCTTATTACGTGTCCGTGGCTTTGGCGCAGATATTTCTCCAGGGTAGTCACCCTTTCCTTTTCATGTATTCTATCAGTCTTTCTTTATATTTGCCTTGACAATGCGTTTATTTTACTTCAAAATGGCCGAACCCACGTCACTCTGCGCTGCCCCATTTGTATAGTTACCGTGAGCCACCATTGTTAATCAGCCAACCCATGTTTTGTCAAGTTCCAAGTTAGACATGATCTGTTATTTTAAGCACAAAAATCACATTTGCGAACTCTAGCGGCGCTGATACCATTAATTCTTTCCTATTACTCGCACCGCCTTATGTTGATTGTAGCTCAAACATACTCTAAATAGTTTCACGAAAAACATACCTTTCGGATGGCAATAATTTGTCAAATATGAACATTCCAAAAAGTTACGCAAAATGTATGGTCCTTTGTAATACCTCAAATGGAGCGGGGAAACCTGGCTATTCTGTCTAATGTAAACTACCTATTATCAGGGCAGCTGCTGAAGTTTTCACTTTTAAGAACCAGCATTCCGGTCATACGAATACTCACCATATGAACTTGTCTCACGCTGAAGTTTTTCGAGAATCTCGGTGCGTATTCGTGGCCAGTCGACACAAGATTGTCATAGGCTGCCACGACCGGCTTGGAACCGTAGTCGGGGAAAAATATGTAGGTGTCCAGTGTCTTCCTTATCGAGATCCTGATGGTCACGCCAGAGTGATTTGGCCTTCCCATGTCTTGCACTGCGCCCACAGCCATGATTGTAACTCTGTAAAATAAGAATGATAGAAAGAAAGTCAGTCCTTTTCAGCAGGGAGAAAGTAAGAAATGCAGGAATATACAGTATCTGTGCAATATGACAAAAACACACATTTACAATGAACTAGCTTATTTCATGCGACAGAAAAACATATCAAAAGACAGTTATTACAGCACAAGAAGACACATTGTACAAACGTGGAGGCTTATACGGCTGCCTTACACGCTATTTGCGTGTGCCTCCATGAGCTCATTGCATTTAGGTTTTGCATTTCTGTATCTACACCTCAATGAAAAATCACTAAGGAGACTGCAGTGCGATATTAGCACGCCTGTGCAGTTCAGTATTATTTATTAGCCGAGGCGGTCGAATCCCGGAAATGAAGTTCCCGGAAAAAGCTTGGGACCTCAGCATGTCTACTGAACGTCAGGTGATTAATGCAACGGATCTCTAAGAAAACGCAGGCCATTACGAAAAAATTGGAGGACGCTTAAGCTTCGCCTTCAAGAGTGGAACGCGACAGCGTTCCTGTCGACCCGCCAAGGGGTGTAAGACAATGGGCTACGGCGCAGCGACTACGCGCCCCGCATCGGACGCGGTGAGCGTCGAGCAACGCAGCGTTCGGCGCGACAACGAAATGTGCGCCTGAGCAAGCGACGCACGCCTGAGCTAGAAACAGCTCGTTTCTAAGGCAACACCGCGTTCACTAGAGGTGCTTTTGTACCGCTTTGAAGCATCGAACTCGTGGCTCAGTGGTAACGTCTCCGTCTCACACTCCGGAGACCCTGGTTCGATTCCCACCCAGCCCATCTTGGAATTTGCTTTTTATTTATGAAGTGCCTGCCGTGATTTATCGCTCACGGCCAACGCCGCGGACGCCGACACCGACGCCGACGACACCGGCTTTTCTGCGACACGAGCTCCTTAACGCTATCGCGTTAAAAACTCGGGGACCGATCTCGTGGGCAGCGAAAGCCCAGGCATGTATCCGAAAACCCAGCATGTATCACGCACGTAAGCCTGTCGTTCCGACAAGGCCGTGTTTGGCCTTTTTAGTGTCCACTACACTACAGTGTCCTCTGGTAAACAACGCCTTCTTCGCAGGATACATAACGCATCCAGTTTTAATTCAAACCGCATTCTTTGCCTACTTCCGCCGTTTAAAATCTATCTATCTATCTATCTCTCCTCTCTCGCCGACCCAGTGGCCCACCCGTACAAAAATGACTGTTGATGAACTATTGATATATTGTTGGGCAATTGTTGAAAGAACGGACTTCAACAAATTTTCAAGAGCAATTGAGTTCACTCAACCCTTGCACAACAATATTACCGTTAAGTGTTCTCAATAAACAATTTATCGGGTAATTTGTGTAGATTTTTTCTAATTCTTTTTTTGTTGTGTAGCAGTTGAGTCCAGTATACAATAATTAGGACTCGTATATGAAGACATTCCAAACATGTTTTGCGATGCGTTCCAACCTGATTCCTGTCACTTTGCGGCAGGTAGCTTCTTCTTTCGCCTCGATTTCATTAAAAGAAAATTATGTGTGACCGATGGGGTGGAATCGAACGTCGGCCGTCGAGCCCGGTACTCTAACCAATAGGCCACGAGCGCGCGCATACTCCTCTCATTCGAAAGCCAGTAAGCTCTGAAATGCTTGGCGCGTGCGCCACGTGCCACTTCCTGGTGCTGTCGCTACAGCTGGCGCTTTGAAGCGCCTATCTCCGGGACCGCCCCACTTTCGTAGCCATTTTCGCTACGTAAAAACTGCAACGTTAGACTAGATTCATGACCGCCAAAGTTCATAACGATTTATTTCTTCGCCGGTGTACAAATGCCATCGTCATTTTAACATACACTAGATGGCATAACCATTGGTACGATCCGAAATGAGCACGTTTCGTGGAGCAGAAGAATGCGAAATTCACTTGCAAACACGGGGACTACGCGCATGTGGAGTTCCCCAAAAGTAGACACGGCGGCAGCGCGGCCGGCGATAAGACAGGTGTCGACAGGCGACGACGCTACCTTCGAGCATCGGACGCACGGTGGGAACCGTAGGATGCAAGCGCGCACAGGCTACAAACATACACGGGTGAGGTCTTCGAATTTCCTGCGACGTACCGTCTGTCCGTAAAGCAAATATAGTTTTTTATCCAATGTCCATGGTACTGGAGATCAAAGAATGAACGCGCTTTGAGATCGCAGCGCGCCGCCGCTATAACCATTGACTTCAAAGAGCTTCGGATTCAGCAACAGCCGCAACAGTATCACAGCTAATCGCTGTATCTGCGGCTGCTCCCGTTTCTCGCCTTGCAAGAAGCACGCGATTTATTTGAGCCTCGCCGAACTGTCGTCCTCTCATGTCCCAAGCATGCAGGTCTCGTATGTTCAGTTAAGAACACCAAAGGGAAATGAAAAAAATACAGGTAACGGACTCTTATCGTACCTTACTTGTCACCTCGTCATCTGCAAAGGTGCTACAAACTATTTTAAAAGCTTTAATTTTATAAAAATAGCAAAACTAGTAGTAATTTTTTTCTAGGTGGCGCGACAAACGTTAAGGTAGCGTTCGGATGTGTATGTGTGCGCGCAAGCGGGTGCAATCGAGCTTCGTATTGCGCACACTTTTGCAACAGTACACACGGTTACCGCTAGTTTCGTAGTCGCATTTTTTGGTCGTAGTATTTGTTGTTTACGCTACAAATTAGGTAGTTCTTAAACAATTATGAAGGCGAGTTGATGAAAAATTATTGCTAATTAATTAGCGGTTCTTAAGTGCAGTTATTTTGTGTTTGAAAGGTTTTTATAACTGAATACGATGCTGAAGCTGTGAACGGCTTTCGGACTCAGTTATTCGGTTGCAGTTGTGCGTTGGTTTACGCCTGGTGCTTTTTGATGAAAGTATTTTGTTTTCGGACATCATGACGCACATTTTAGTGAAATGCTTTAACGACGATAAGTGGGACGTTTATCCGTTGAAGTGGTTGGCTCACCCAGCTACTAGTCTTCTACTGATGTCCGAGCCTGACGGTTTTGATGAGTGGCGCGGCAGAGGCCATGATGCCTGTTGGAGAGAAGGCACCCAGAAACAGTCGCAGCCGCACTTCTGAAGATAGGTAAGTAATCTCGTTTTCTTGGGCACGTAGCCTACTTTTCTATTTTGATATTGACGAGCGTGACATGTTAAGCACACCGTTCACTTTCTTCAAGCAAACCGCATGCCCCGTAGCAACTGCGCGCGATACTAACTCTCGCTGCCGCCTTACTTCGTTTGAAACAATGGAAGGCGAAGAGGCAGCGGCGCCCCATGTGCGTAAGATTGCATTGCTTCATTTGTTCCTGTACAATAACGTTTCCTTCATTTGTATGAGAGAACACAATTGGAACATAAGGATCGGCTTCTCTGCGCAGTGATAGTTTTGTACAGTGGCCATGTCATCTTTCATAGGGGCTAACGTATGCCGTCTAAGCGCTTGTTATCGTGTTCCGATACGTGGGAGGCGCGCTGCCTTTCAAGGTATTTAGGCAGGCACTACGAGCTTAGGAGAACCGCGACAAATAATCGTGCAGCAGGTGTGCAGCTGTGCTACGCTTGTACCACACTCGTACTGGAAGGCAGTGTTGCGCTTCACGCTTACGGATTTCGTAACTATGGCGGGCTCCGTGGCAATTTGGGGCTCGAGGTCGTGGATACGATCCCTGCAGCGGCCGCATTCCAAAGGAGCGGAATGCAAAAACGCTCGTGCATTGTGCATTGTATGCACGTAAAAATTTCCAGGAAGTCAAAATTAATACGGAGTCCCCAACTACGACGTGCTTCATATTCACATCGTTGGTTTGGCACGTGGAACATCAGAATTATTTTTTTTTCCGTAGTGGCTCATCGTATACCATACGGTTAGTGTGATCACCTTTTGTGCCGTAGTGGTTAAGCGCGCCTCGATTTAGGTTGCGGCTAATGAAGCGGCGCACCGCGAAATATATTTCGCCTCTCTGGGATTTGCGGAGAACGGCCAAACGATTAGTCACAGCTTCCGCGCGGAGACTGTAGTACACGGATACACAGCGCAAATAAATAGAGGTGTGGTGACGACGTGGGCAAAGAACACAGCCGCCGACGGGCGCACCTTATCGCCTATCACCACCAAAACTACCGCAGTAAACATCTTTATCTAGCGCGGCGGGTTGCCGTTGAAGGCGTACTGTACAATTTTAATAAGCGATAACCGAAATATGCCACTGTTCTCTGCTGCCTCTTTGAGTTGGACCGATCCGAATGTGCGTTGTTTCCAGAAGCGAAAGGAGCGCCAATCGGCGCGTTGTCGCCTCGAGCTAAGCGTCGCACTCGAGCACCGTTTGCGCGGTGAAGAATGACGCGCGCATGAAGCTAGCTCACTGCGCGGATGCTACCACGCCAAACGCGCAAGGGCGTGTGCGCGACGTTCTGCACACAAATGGCGCGGGATGATCGGAGCCACGCCGGAGCGGCTAGCTTCAAAGAAGCGGTACATGTTCTCACTCGTACAGGCACGCTCATGCTCGCATCGCTCTCGGCGTATGTTTAGGTTATTCCTTCTACTGGACTTCTACCCAAAGATTCGATATCTGTTTGGTATCGGCTATGCACTGTCGCGTGGTCTTTGGTTCTGCGAGAGAGCCGGGAATATTTTCCCCACTGTGAAACATCGCTGTGCGTGTTTTAGCTAACATTTACCGTAGGAACCCATTTCTTCCTTTTCTCGACGGCACTCTTAGTAAAGAGTCGCAAATTTTTACTTGCCAGTATAGTGTGTACTTCTATTTCATGCGTACTTATGTGCAGTGTATGGCAGATTCTTAATCCGCGTAATCTCATTTTCTGTCCACATTCCCTTCTCACAGCTTACGTATGCAGCAAATTCCTAGGTGCTAAAGTGTTCTACGCCAAAAGCACCTTGGCGTCGTGCAAGAGACACCCGTTGATATGTGGCTGATTCACTAGCGAGCTCGCATCTCTTTTGCCACTCTCCATCAAGTGGGATTTTCAACTATTTTTTGTGCTGCTCTGTGGTGTACTAGCTGCCGGATGGACGCTGTGAAGGCTTACTTTCGATTTGCTCTGGCGTTTAGTAGTAAAGGAGGGGCTACCTTTTGAGGGGAGGCATTTACTTTTGTTTGTGAGAATGTTTACCAGCCTAACCAAGTGATACGTGCGTACTGTAAACAGCAGCACGAACAGAGGCGGACGACGGACGACGAAATAGGTAGGAGCACACACGAGCGCAAGCTCTACTGAGACTTTGCTTTTGATGACAAAGGTATTAAACACACTGATCAACTTGGCAAAGGTAAAAATCCGTGCATGCGTGGCAGAAACAGCCACGTGCGACAAGAAAAAGATATGAAAAAGCTATGTCATGTAGAATAAACGTGCGTGAAAAACGAGAACTATCGGACAAATCTTTCGAAAAAGCGAAAGATTTGTCCTATAAGTGATACTACCCGAGAAATACTCTTTTGAGAACTGCAACTTTTTCCCACTAAGAGAAATAGATAACTTGGTTATGCATTTGTTTCGTTTGTGATCAATAAATATTGCTTCTGGAACTCCTCTGGTGTTGCGGTATAGAGCAGAAAGAACGATTGTTTCATCACAGAGACCAGAACACAAGAGGACTTATGGAAGCATTATTTATTGATCACGAAGAAATATTCATAAGCAAGATTTCTGTGACCCTTAGCGGGAAAGAGTTGCTGCAGTACTTCTCGTTAATATCACTTACAGGACAAACCTTTCAGTTTTCATGTTTTTGTTAGTTTTTGACGCACATGTTTATTCTACAGGACGTATTTCGGTCCTTTTTTGTTGTGCCGGGCTGTTTCTGCTGCGCATCCATGGCTTTTTCTTTGTGAAGTTGGCCAGTGTGTTTAAAACCTTCGTCTTCACGAATAAACTTCTAGTTGAGTCAGCGTTCATGTGTGTTCCTACCTTAATTCATCCTTCTAGTCTCTGTTTGGGTGGTTGTCAAATATAAATGTACACCGAATTGGCGAAGTGTCCATAGAATCGATACATGAAGTTGACATGATGATACATGATACATGATGTCGGCGCTGCTGTGTAATCTTGGGGCGCTTTCAGCCTCGGGCACCGTGTGGCCGCCCACACAGCGTGCGACTGTACAAGCCTAACGGACGAAATAAAGAACATATCTGGGAGAAAAGGCGTTACGGTATACTGTGTTAAACATCAAACAAGGCGTGTTCAATGTATGCACTAGTCAGAGATGGCAGAGAAAATGAACAATGCACAAAGAACCGCGAGGAGTAAACTGCCTGACATTAGCCGCCGAGGTGGCTTAGCTGTTATGATTATCGAGTCTTGGCCTCGGCGACAGCATTTCGATGTGCGCTAAATGCAAAATCGCCGCTATCTAGTGCGTTGGGAGCACGTTTAAGTTTTATTTGTGGTCGAAATTAATGGAGAATCCCCACTGTGGCGTGCCTCAACATCAAATTGTGGTTTTGGCACGTAAACCCCAGCATTCAATGCACTACCTGAAAAAAGTGGCCATCTTTGATATATGCCTTTACCCATGTGACTGATGATGCATATACCAAACATACTGGTGTCTGCTTGACGAGACAACAGCACAAGCAGAATCTCTGGAAGGCAGCTCCCGCCGGACATCTTACTTTTCATCATTACTATTGCGCAGGAAAATACACCACATCAAGGTTTTAGAAAAGTGTAAAGAGGAATTGTCGTGCAAATTTAAATGTTATGACCACTGCGGAAGCTGCGCCATAATGACCATCTGTTGACCATCAGACCTACTAACAAATGAAAGAGACAGGCTAAGTAGTAAGAACGGTCTATACCCCTAAGTAAACGTATTATCGGCGTGACAAGGAAAACAGCACCATTGGTTGCAAAATGGTATAAAAAATGTCAAAAAAGAATTTCGACATTCACCTGATAACCCAGCGACGTCCAGCAACAATGTAGCTCGTTGTATATTTCTCAGTGCTTTCATCAGAAAATCGTTCTTGCTATGTGAAGCAAACAAGCTCAGGCAAGCACTATTTTACAACAAACAAAAGTGTTTCAACTGGCATGCACTGCGGAACATTCCAATCCTACAGTTTGCTGCTCGTTCTCTACAGTTGACTTAGAAGTTTCAGCCACATGAATGCCTTTTGAACTTCTTTGCTTTGGCGGAGCTATTCCATTTCTGGTGCTTCCTTTCTGTTCATGGTTGAAACTGCCACATTGAACGGAACTAGTATTACTTTTTATGTGCACTCCTCTGTGATTAGCCAGGAACCGCTCAAAAAGCGTGTTCCTCGAGATCAAGCTCGCATTGCCTTCCGGGCTTTGGTGCCTGTAGATTGTTCCTCGACAACAGGCGGTCGTTTATCCGCCGAATACGCAACAGCGCCGAGCGTCCGCATAATTTATATCGCATTAAAATGCCGACTGTAAATGCAGACTCAAATTCGATGGACAAACCTAGCGGGCTAATCACTCAATTTTGGTCATGGCATTACTTGCTTCAGCCCTATTAAAGTACGCTTCGGGTCGACAAAAAAGTATTCCTCCAATCTATGTTCACGCTGCGCCAGTACTCCGGCGTGACCGACGCTGCTGTGGCCAGTTTGAATTTTAGCAGTGATTTATGTTGGGTGGAGAACTGCGGTCCTATAACGTAAACTCCTTACAACCTGTTTTATTCCAATCTCTTGACGTAAAACTTCCGTAACCACCAATGCAAGCATCGGGCTATAGCCCTCAGCATTGTATGAGAAGCCCAATGGAACGCACTCCTGCTTCTTAGCAGGCCACTTTCTTTTTTCCTTTCAAAGCGAATAGCATTGCCTACATTGTGCAGGTTTCTTTATCGAATTGGCTGTCAAGAGGCGAGGCGCATACTCAATTGAAGAGGGATTCGATGAGGCCGAGCCGGAACAGTGAAAGTGGATATCTTGCTAAAGAGGGTGGTGCCGGCGTCTGTAATAATACGCTTCCCTTATACTTAGCCTACGGCGGATGGTCGAAAATCGCGGTGGCGTGCAACGGAACGGTAAAAATTCCGCCAGGACGTATCCTGATCAAAGAATAGTTGGCAAAGTGATGTCTGATACATGCCGGAAGGGCACGATAACGTTACAGTAGCCCAGAAAAATGTTTATCATACGCAAATAAATCGATGTTCCGCGGCCGCTCCCAGTATCTAGCGCCAGAGCAATCGGTGGGCAGCCATCTTCTATTATTTTCGGAACAGGGCAGCCTCCGGGTATTCAGAAAAAAAATAGTTTTTTTGGCATAATAATGCGTCCTTAACGCCTACACGTCACTTTGACGCTATAAGTTCTCGTCGTTATGTGACGTCGCGTGAAGATAGACGATGTGGACGAGCCCGAAAACGTTTGATCAACTGGCAGAGTATTGCGGTGAAAAAGGCATCGAATGAGAAATAATTATTTTTCTTTCGTTCGGGCTAATAACGCATAATCAGTCATCAAGCATCATATCAGATGGGGCGTTTTCGCGGTTTTTGTGACGTCGTGTGAGAGACAGGCGAAGTGGGGGGGTGGCCTGAAAACGTTTTCTCCAATAATGGAGGACTGATTGCAGAATTGTAATAGAAAGGTTTCGAATAGCTTTACGTTATAACGCCCCTAAATTAGGTATCGAATGGAGCGTCATACTTTTCTGCCCAGGCAAAGAAAAATCTCTCACGGGCAAGCATTTGTCGAAGTGTGTAACAACAGATACTAAATTTTGAACAAGACGGCAAGAACAGCAGCAGTACGCGCAGACAAATGTACGCAGTACTGTAAGCGTCGTCGGCTTCTAAAATTTGGCCAAAGCTTGAATCTAAACCCAGTCGTAAGGACGCCATCTTTGGGAACAACAAGGCCCAGTATAGCTAATTTTCGTGCGCCAGGAAATTCTTTCTTCAAGTGACGTTCACACTATTTTGCGTAAGGAAAGGATGAACTTGCTTAAGGCGCCACATGGTTCCGGCTCGGGGCGCACTGCTTTGCTCACCATATTTATCTGCGTCACCACATATGTAGAAAATTGCAATGATTAATTTCCAGCATGTGAATCCCCAAGAGCAGCGTCAGCGTTGCTCGGAAACAAGTTGTTTTCTTGCTTTTTTTAATTGGAAATTACCCGCAAATGTTTTGCTGCGGGCCATATTTTATATTACGCACTCATTAGCGCTGCCGCGGTAGCTCAATTGGTTAGAGCATCGCGCGCGTTATGCAAAGATGTGGGATCGTTCCCCACCTGCGGCAAGTTGTTTTTTCATCCACTTTCATTGCCATTATTTTATCATTTCTTTATTTCAATTAGTAAGCGCAAATAATTTCCCGTGTGTTGTCCTTGGCGTCTCTGTTGGCTTCTCATGGTATGATTAATAAAAATGGGACATCTCAGTTAACCCCCTTTCTTCTCATTTACATAACGAGGGTCTCGAATCCGACAAAATTGATCCCATTAGGTGGCATGTGTGGGGTTATTGGCCAGTTGCCTTCATAAAAACAGGTCACGTACTCGTGATGCCTGCGGCAGAAAGGATGTTCCCAAATCCGCCGCTAAGTTTTGTGAGTGGTGACGCTGGGTAACACTCCTACGGTTAGTTGTGGTAGAAAAATATTATACCCCAAGAAAGTGGACGGGGAAACGGGGGCGCAGTAGGTCAATTGGTTTGAGCATCGCAGGCATAACGCGATGGCGTGGGAGCGTTCGCTACCTGCGGCAAGTTGTTTTTTCATCCACTTTAATTGTCACATATTAAAGATTTCTCTAATATAATTAGTAAGTAGAAGTAATTTCACATATGTAGCCCTTGCCGTCTTTGTTGGCTTCTCATGACTTGTTATAATTTATAACAAGTCGTGAGAATTTGTGCCAGCGTTATTTCACCTTAATCTGTTTTAGGTCACCTGAGTCCACGTTAATCTGTCTTAATCTACCTTAATCCATTTTAGGAGTGGGCCAGGTTGGTTTTTTGGGTGTGGGCCACGGCGTCCGGCCAACGCCGTGGCTGTTCAACGTGGGTTTTTGCAGTGCGAACCGCAGCAGGTCCAGAGCCAGGAACGTGGCGTCATCACTTGCTCACCTACGAGTTTTCTTGCCATCCGAAATTGACGCTAGAGGGCGCATCGTTTGCTTCATTGGGCGTATAAGGCTATCGCCGTAATACCAGAAAAGGGGCAACCCCGTAGTGTCGACACTGTCGCTTGCACTAACTTTTTTTCGAAGGCGAAAGCCCGATATGCCCCATGATGCAAAAATCCGGTGTCTGGCGTCCGAGCTTTGTCACCTGATAGTACCAAATCCCACGTAACCAAGTGATGACGTCGCGTTCCCGGCACTGCGCATTCTGCGGCTCAGACTGCGAGTTCACACGGTGAAGTGAACAAAAGTGGATTGCGGTGGCTTAAAGTCGTACAAGATAGGGCAAGGTGGAATAAGTTGGATTACAGTGGATCAAGGGTGGTGCGAATCACAGCGATGAGAGTCAAGGTGTATTAAAGTGGATTAAAGTAGGTTATGGTGGATTAGAGTGGAATAAGGTGGATTGAATTCATACAGGCAAGAGCAGGGTGGATTGAAGTGGATTAAGGGCGGTGCAAAATAGGGCAAGGAGGATGAAGCAGGATTGAAGTGGATTAAATAAGTTTTGGTGGAGTAAGTTGAATTAAGGCGGATTAAGGTTGGTACAAATAATGGCAAGGTTGATTAAGGTGCACTTTTAGCTTAAGGTGCTAACTTAAACAAGCAAGTGCTCATGCTTGCATTTTCAAATTGCGCAAGTAAACTTAAACGTTTGTCAACATTGTACTCCGCGGCAGCTTGCTAGCCGAGCCAGTCGCTATTATTTAAGTAAACTTAAACGTTTGTCAACATTGTACTCCGCGGCAGCTTGCTAGCCGAGCCAGTCGCCTATTATGCCCCATGAAACGAAAAATCTTGCATCCGTGGTTAACTTTGGATGGCAAGAAAATTAACGTGACCGATTGATGAATTCACGTTCCCGGCGCTGGACTAGCTGCGGCTCGCACTGCGAAAGCCCATGGGGAACAGCCACGTGGTCGGCCGTGATCAGCCTACGCGCTGCACCGAAAGAAAACAGCACGCCGGCCCACGCGTTTCAGTGAGATCACAGCTGGAACAGGACGCTCACTTCGTGCTCATGCGACGGGGAGGTGTAAATGCCTCCCGACTCGCGGGCGGCTGATAAAGGTAGGGCAACTGCTCTCTTCGGTAGTTTCGGTTCTCGAAGGTAAATTGTCCGGAATTCATCATGACGCAGAAAGTAGCCGTGTTAGGTATTTGGATATCAAAAAACGGTTATTCTTGGATGATTGGCATCAAGTATTGCATTAGAGTCAGTTATCTTGACTATGTCTCTAGCGTGCTGTTTTCGCCCCATGGCAGTCTCTGGTGAAGATGTACGGGACAGCTCTCGAAAATATTGCAAGGTCTATTTTGGAAGGGGTTCATGCGTGACCAACGGGATTCTACTTTCATGATTTTGCTTCTTAGATACTCTGCTTATCTGAATGTTTTCCTGTTTTTACAGTTTTGTGTGAACGGGGGTTAACTGTATTTGCTCGAGGTTTTGTCATATGGAATAATATGGCTGTTCATTGCTAATGTAAACCTAGCCGCAGCAGCAGAAGAAGAAACCTAGCTTTCTGCAACAGTTCAAAGTGTCGCATGTCACTGACAGGGCATTACGGGGTGGTTAGTTTTCACGAAATCTGATTCGCCTCTAGTTCACAGCGGTGCGCGTAAATATTCGAAAATACTTCTTTCATTTATGCCTATTAGTTAGAAATAATGTACGCGGGAAGTTTGCATGTGCGCTGTGAGTAAATTGATCACTTAAGTGCAGGAAATCTATGTGAGCGGCGCATTCTTCCCATGTTCGACTCAAGGCTGTAGAAAATTACGCTGTGAGGCTAAAAAAAAAAGGCAAGTAAATTTTGCAACAAGACAGTACAAGTTACTTGAGAACATGGCTCAGGAGCGAATGGTGAGGCAGGAAAATGTAAATTCAGGTTATCTTAGCACCAGTTCTTAGTGCTAAGCCCCATTGGCGCCAACAATCCGTAAATTATAGCGTAAATGACGACATTCAAAAAACACTGGTGGTCGCACATTAAAATATTTATGCACACATAAGCACTCACTCGCTCGTGCCGCTATATACCCCGGTGTAGTGCGCTATTGTACCGACTTCCATCAAAACAAAGTGGTCCAAATACGGATCCTGTAAATATAGCACAAAGATTTGTTGTAAAGATGTGAATGGGGACAACACGTTTAGAGAACGGACTGAATAAAACGTTAGTTAACTTTGAGTACTACGCCGGACCAACTGTTGCAAGATTATGCGACAATAAAAGCTGCACTGTAGCATGCACTGAATCCATAAATAGGAACTTGAATCATCCATTGTGCTGCCTTTTAGGGCAGGATGTGCCTACTAGAAAAAATAGTTGTTTAGGAAAAGCACAAGAATATTCTTAGTCAACTTGTCCAGAACATCTTTGTAGGCAAATTGAAGTGTTATATATAACATGTAAAAATTTCTCAATATAACATTTTAAAAAATTCTTAACTGATGTGGTTGTGAGGCCGGCATTTAGAAGTCAAATTGCGCTCGCCCTCAAATGATTTTTAGCAGTAACATATGAGTGACATGATCTGAGTAACGAATCGAAACTAACGAGATGGGAGGAAAGCTGAAAGAAAAATCCACAAAAATCCTGGCTATAAAAATCAAGCCATATCAAACCTTTTTGGACGTTTGTTGCCCAGCCAGATACGTGTGAAGTAAGCATGAAAGCGTCTTTGAAAACTCTTTATAAGAAAAGTAGATATGCTTATTCGCGTACGAAACAGATGCTGAAAATTGGTTTAGCGAAAGTTTTAAGAAAGTTATCAGCTGCCCCAATTCGAATAAATATCCAGGAGAGGTAAAATTAATCAGATTCGTAGTTTATATGCTTCTCGTTCTTGCTTTCTGCACGACTTAGACAATGGTGCGGCTCATCATTTGTCCAGCTTGTTTGAGCGATCGGTACTGTAGCGGGATGCGCTCACATTGAAGTGACCAGTAAAGCTGAAGAGAAGTTTTTGTTGTGTAAAGGACATGTTCTATTCTGACTAGTTTCAACTTATCAAGTGTGTATTTCTTGACATTGCTGAAGTGACTGAGAGCCTCAGATAGAGCAAACTCGAGAATCACTAGGTCCAAGTCGTACCCTTGAAACACTCGTTAAGGGAAGACATCGTTCGGCGCAGTGCCAAGATTTAAATTTGCTTCCTTCCAGTGTACATTTTCATTCCGGAATACTGCACCCTCCTTGCACATCAATAACCAAACCGCAACGTATTTCTTGAAACACTGCTATCCCCTGGTTTCTCGTGCCTGGTAACTATCGCGGATTGATTCCTGACAAACCTTCCTTTCCTTCGCCTTCCCACTCCCATCTTGGTGATATTGTAGCTACTTGTGCAAATGAGCAAGCTACCGTGCATATACATACACAAAAAGACAATCTTGTACTTATTTTAGCACTTAAAAAGCCAAGAGAGCGTAAAGAACATGTTTTAAGCGTAGGATGTCACCAATGTGAGAGCTTATGCCTATCACATCTGTGATAGGGATAAACTGTTATCAATGATTTTTTGGCTTACCCCTTCTTCGAACACTAAATTACCGAAAAAAGAAAGAACAGACAAAAGGCCAAAAAGAAACCTTTTGAAGAAAGAAAGTTGCGTCTTCAACTTGGCGTGCAGCCTTAAACTGACAAGAAAAGAATGTGGAGATATTACATCCTTTAGAGTGCTACAGGAGAACTGCTTCCCTCGCGTTTTCCTTTGGGCTCAAAACAATCTTGTCTCATAGTTTGAATATCATGCGTGACCAACTATCGGGCTCTTCATGTTACGCTTCAGCGGAGCAAATACGGAGAATAAGTGATACCCTTTCGGTTCGCTACGCATGATTGCTTAGTTTTTTACGGTGTGTCTGTCCTCATTACTGAGTATGCAATGTCTACTCATCACGGTTCATTGCTGAGCAGGAGATTGAGCGGCCACTGATTGTAGCAGAAATGCTACATGCGCACGCCACAGTAAACCGAGAAACATCTTTCAACGTACACCACGTTGTTTTTTTCTTATGTTTCGTGTAAACTCGTGAGCGCAAATGTAAGGAGCCCAAAGCGCGTGCCCAACGCTATGCCGAACAACATCAACGCGAAATGTTACGACGCGGCGCTTGCTGGCGGAAGTGACACCAAGGAAGCGGTCTGCCTGCGCGTCCCATTTCGAAGTAAAATTGTTTGCTTGAAATGAGGCGTGCAATCTGGACTAGATGGCAGCGAAAAGTCTCACCCTAGCCGCCAGTTGTACTGTTGTTTCCGAGAAGACGCAGACCGACTGAACTGTACGCTTTATTTAAAAAGTACGCTTCTCTTATGTGAGTGTGTTAGTTCAGTACGACGAGTTATGACAAGTTTTATGAGTATCTTACGTTAAGAAGAGTTGTGTGTATAAAAGCAAGAAAACAAGAGAAAATTAAATAGACGGAAAGAACGCAGTTTCCTTGGTTCATCTTTTTATACGCGCAGCTCTTCCTAACATGGCCATGCACCAACCCGCCCACCAAGAAGCTTTAAAATTTTCTGAGTACGTGACGATTAACAATACAGATCAGTACCGCACGCTGCTATAAAGTTTCATTCTCATTTGGCCCCTGGCGAGTAGATTAGATTGCGTGATTTAGGCAGGCCTAAACATGCAAGTTGTTCACTTGACGATTCTCGTGGAAATTAAAGCCGTGTTAGGAGATTATATTCTTGATTCTTTGTCTAATTCAGTTTGCTCAATAAAGGGCACCGATTGCAATACCGTGCTCGAATAAGCGACATTCATCGTTGGACGTTATTTCGATAACATTACTTCGCGGCAAACAGCAAGGGATTATGTGCGAATCTTCAAGAGGCACGAGAGAAGGCCGCAGGCTAAGCGGTAGTGGAAGAACTGTGATGCGTGACGGACGAACTTGCAAACATTGTGGCAAACAAGCAGTGAAGCAGTGGCATAGATGCGGGGTGGCACAGGGAGCGGCAGCCTGGTGAGCGCTTCGTTGAGGAGCAGCGTACCTCCTTGGGTAAAGTCACGGGACACTTGACCAAATGTGATGGGACACGCGTATGTAACGCCCCTGCAGCGTCACTGTTGGTTCATTGTTGGTTCCTTGCTCGAATGAATACACGAGCGTCAAGAAAAATACGATGGCAATGGTAAAGGGCAAGTGTAACACACAAACGCACACACAAACACGCACGCACACACACAGACGTAGGGACACACACAAAAATAAAATAAACAAATGCGCGCATTTGGCGTGCCAAAATATTGATGTGAGTATGAGCTTCAGAAAACTGGCTAGCCAGGCTTATTGGTACAAACAGGTACTTAGCAAACAGCTTAAATGACGGGACGCCGAAAAAAAAGGGGGGGGGGGTACTGCGGAATAATATATTTAAATGTTGGGTTTTACGTGCCAAAACCACTTTCTGATCATGAGGCACGCCGCAGTGGAGGTCTCCCGAAATTTGGACCGCCTGAGGTTTTTTAACGCGCACCTAAATTTAAGTACAAGTGTCTTTTCGCCCCCAACGAAATGCGGCCGCCGTAGCCGGGATTCGATCGCGCGACACCAAAGCCACTGCGCAACCACGGCGGGAATCGATTAAGCGGCCTCGGTTTCCTTAACATGCACCCAATAAACGACACCGGGCGTTACTGAATTTCGTAGCTATCGAAACACGGCCGCCGTGACCTGGATTCGATCCCATTCCCTTCACCTTAGAAGCGCAACGCCAAATTCATCCCGTCGGGTAGACACGCAGACACTCACCGACACTACTCGCCGCAGTTGCTTAGTGATTGTGGTGTCGGGCTGCTAAGCACTGCAGATGGCAGAATCGAATCCCGGCCGCGGCAGTCGCATTTCCTTGGGGGCTAAACGCGAGAACAAATGTGTACTTAGATTTAGGTGCGTGTTAAAGAACGCCGAGTTGTCCAAGTTTTTTTTTTTTTGGAATCTCCCACTACAGCGTGCCTCACAATCAGAGCGCAGTTTTGGCATGCAAAATCCCATAATTAAAAAATAAAACACACGCAATTCCAAGGCCAATGTGAGTTAATAGTTATATCTTTTTTTACTGTTCATGTGTTAATTAATTTCGAGCATTACCTCAGAAAGCATTCGTTCGATCGTATGAGCAGGGTAGGTATCCTACGCGAAGTATGTAAGACATCGGAGAAACTTAGCATAATATCGAAGAGTGCGGATTTGATGGCTAGTTGGTTAGTTGCATCAATTGAAGCCTGTTTGAAGTCGGAGGCGATCTCACCGCTGCCAACCAGATGTTTGGATCGCACCGCTGGTGCGATCGGTTGGGAACTCGGCGCTGACGCCCGTGGTTGTACCTGGGTCGCAAGCCCCAAGGGTAGCGTTGGCCTGGCGGCCTGGGGTACAACTGGAAGCATCCGAAGGTCCCGACAAAGCATGAGTCGACTGGTAACAACAAAACAACTTGTTTATTTTAACATCGCAAAGAGTTGGCGGTCAGGTTGACCGAAGTAGAGAGACGGGAGAGCACTTTACTCAACAGAAGAAATCGGAGCCCTCCTTTTGGCGTCCGGGGGCAGCTGTTTTTATACTCTCGCAGTTGAGGGCAAGAAGGAACCCCTTAATAGACGAGCACGTGAATGTACAATGGGCTAATGGTGACGCACACTGTCGTAGCGCTGCCGGTCGGGCACAATGACTGTAATGAGAGGGTGATCCCTGCTTTCGCATCGCCTGGTTCGGGCACAATGACTGGAAGGAGAGGGTGCCCCTGCTGTCGCATCGCCTGGTTCAGGCACAATGACTGGAAGGAGAGGGTGATCCTTTGCGGTCGCATCGCCGCAGTCGCGCCTGGAAACACCTGGCGGGGAGCGTTGCGGCGACGACGATCGGGCCAAAATGTCTGCCGCCCCGCCGCAGTCGCGCCGGCAAAACCACGTGTCGCAGGCGAAACGCAACAGACCGCCCCGCCGGGGGAAGGAGATCCCGATGGACAGGGGACTGCATCCGCTGTCCGGAGGGATGTCGCTCGATGATGCTCATAACCGAAGTCGGGCGTCCCTCGACGTTTCTTGAGCGCAGCGCACAGAGAAGGCCTCGTTCTCTCGTTCAGGTTCGCACGGGACACTGCAAAGTGACTTCGGGAGAGTTCACATTTTTGTTCTCGTTCCCGGCAAGCGTTAGAACTACGCTGAAACTCAACCGCTCAGTCAGCAAGCACGGCACAACCCTCACTAAGCCCTGCCAGGCTCTTTCCCCTTTTTATACCACTGCCTAGTTCCTTACAGTAGTCTAGCATCACTCAGAACGCGTCCACAAATTGAAAAATTGCACTAGAAAGCATATCATCACTTTGAAACACTAAACAAAAGCAATATGTTAAAAAAAATCCTGCCTCAGGAAGAAAAACATCAGTAACAAACAATTTTGAGGCTGATTCCTACGTTAGGGGCTTCGACTTAAGCCATCGGCGTTACCGTTGAGACTCCCCTTTTTGTAACGCACCTCAAAGGAATATTGTTGTAAAGCGAGGCTCCAGCGCAGAAGGCGGCCATTTTTGGGAGAGATGGTCTGCAGCCATTGGAGAGGGCAGTGATCCGTCTCAATGATAAACCTCGAGCCGGCTAGATAGCATGACAATTTCTGAACGGCCCACACGAGACATGCACACTCTTTCTCGGTGGCGCTATACGCCTGCTCACGACTGGTCAGCTTACGACTAGCATACAGGACGGGGTGTTCTACTTCTCCCTTTTCCCGTTGGCACAGTACAACGCCCATGCCTCGCTCACTAGCATCGCACTGAACAATGAACCCTTTTGTATAGTCTGGCGATCGTAGCACAGGCTGGTTTGTTAGGGCACTCTTTAGGGCGCTAAAAGCTCTTTCCTTTGTCTCGTCCCAGACGACTGTTTGAGGCTCTGTCTTTCTTAGAGCATCCGTCAGGGGAGCCGCGATATCAGAGTACCTAGGGATGTACCTCTGATAGTAGCCGGCGACACCTAAGAACGACCGAATATCGGTCTTTGTGCGCGGTTGCGGAAAGTCTCGCACAGCGGCCACTTTTATTTCAGAGGGGCGGCGACGACCCTGACCAATCACGTGACCCAGTTAGACAACCTCGGCCTGTGCTAACTGGCACTTAGGAGCCTTTACTGTCAAGCCCGCTTCGCGCAGGCGGGTTAGCACTGCCCGCAAGTGTGCCATATGCTCAGACCAGGATGCGGAGAATATCGCTACGTCGTCTAGATACGGTAAAGCGAATTCTTGCTGTCCCCGCAACACTTTATCCATGAGGCTTGAAAAACAGTATGGCGCGTTTTTCAAACCAAAACTCAGCACTTTAGGACGGAATGTTCCCATTGGTGAAATGAACGCCGCATACCTACTAGCCTCTTCTGTAAGTGGAACCTGCCAATAACCCCTGACAAGATCTAGGGTGGAAATAAACTGAGCGCTACTAACTTTCTCAAGGCGCTCCTCGATGTTAGGGATCGGATAAATTTGATCCTTAGTGATGGAATTAAGCCTGCGGTAGTCGACGCAAGGACGAGGTTCCTTGCCCGGTACCTCAACTAAAATCAAAGGGGAGGTATAATCACTCTCACCTGCCTCAATAACACCGAGCTGTAGCATTTTCTTTACCTCAGCCTCCATAATATCGCTCTGGCGGGGTGACACCCGATACGCCTTGGATCGTACTGGCTCTCGGGAGGTAAGTTCTATATCATGAGTAAGTACAGAAGTCCTACCAGGCCTCTCAGAGAACAGACCTTGAAACTCTTGTAATAGCCGGTGTAGTTCGGTTTTCTGCTCGGGCGACAGCGGTGCTTTACTGATAAGGTCACTAATGACTTGACCGGTGTCTTCCCTGTTCGTCACTGAGCCTAGTCCCGGAAGCTCGACCGGAAGCTCTTCAGGAACGTTTACCATCATGCACACCACTGCTTCCCTTTGTCTATAAGGTTTGAGCAGATTACAGTGGTGAACTTGCTGTGCTTTCCGCTTTCCTGGCAGACTTACCACGTAGTTAACGTCCGACAGTTTCTGAACAATTCGTGCTGGGCCCTCCCACTGCACGTCTAGTTTGTTGTTTAGCGATGTGCGCAATATCATGACCTCATCGCCCACCTCAAAACGACGGGCCCTGGCGGTCCGATCATAATAAACCTTGGCCCTCTGCTGGGCCTTTGCCATTGCTTCACCTGACAACTCCTGTGCCCTTCTTAAGCGTTCGAGGAGCTTAAGCACGTATTCCACCACGACTGGGTCGTCGCCCCTGCCTTCCCATGATTCTCGAAGCATGCGAAGCGGAGACCGAAGCGAGCGACCGTACACCAGTTCAGCTGGCGAAAACCCCGTAGCTGCATGCGGCGCGGTCCTTAAAGCAAACATCACCCCAGGCAGACACAGCTCCCAGTCAGTTCGATGTTCAAAACACAACGCTCTCAACACGCGCTTCATGACGGAGTGGAGCTTCTCAACGGAATTCGACTGTGGGTGGTACACCGAGCTGTGTAGCAGCTTTACCCCACACCTTTCGAGAAAAGTTGTCGTCAAAGCGCTAGTAAACACTGTGCCCTGATCTGATTGGATTTCCGCAGGAAAACCAACTCGCGCAAATATGGACAGTAGTGCATTGACTATCTCAACTGAGCTGAGTTCTTTAAGCGGCACTGCTTCAGGGAACTTTGTCGCTGGGCAGATCACAGTCAAAATGTGTCTGTACCCCGTGGCTGTTACCGGCAGAGGTCCCACAGTATCAATAACGAGCCGTCTAAAAGGCTCCGTAATGATAGGTACCAATTTCAACGGCGCCCTCGATTTGTCCCCTGGTTTGCCCACCCGCTGACAGGTGTCACATGTCCTCACGAAATGGTCTGCGTCCCGAAAACACCCGGGCCAATAGTACTCTTGCAAGAGACGGTCCTTAGTTTTCTTAACTCCTAGGTGTCCGGACCACGAACCCCCGTGCGACAAGCGCAACAGATCCTGACGATAGCATTGAGGAACGATCAGCTGATCGAACTCCACTCCTCTGCGGTCTAGATACTTCCGGTACAGGACTCCACCTCTTTCCACAAAACGCGCAGTTTTCCTGGCGATACCTTCTTTGACATTGCAGCGCACGTTTTCCAGGCTGCCATCCTTTTTTTGCTCGGCTATCAAAGCCGACCGGCTGACTTTTAGCAACCTATCAAGTCCGTCTGACGTAGGCGCGATGAGCAAATCAGTAGATAGCTCTTCTAACTTTCCCGTGTCGGGCGTTTCCTCTCCAGTATCTGGCGCCTTTAACGTTACAGACTCAAGTTTATTCAGTTCGGGCGTGCTCTGAATATCAGCTTGCTGCGCCTCTGACCCTTTTTCGTTGTTTGATAACGTCGGCCCCGCAACTACCGCCTTTGCAGCGAGCTCCCGAACCTTCGACCTGGTTAAGGCCTGAACACTAGCTTCACCAAACAAAAGCCCCTTCTCGCGCAGGAGGTGATCCGACCTGTTTGAAAATAGGTACGGGTACTGGGGTGGCAGCATAGATGACACTGCCGCCTCCGTCTCAAGCGCTCCGAAAGGTCCTTCAATAAGCACCTTTGCTACTGGCAGACACACGCTATGAGCTTCCACGGCTTGCTTGATCCACGCGCACTCGCCCGTGAACATATGGGGTTCTACGTAAGACGGGTGAACTACATCCATCGTAGCTGCGGAATCGCGAAGCACTCGGCACTCTTTCCCGTTCACGAGGAGGTCTCGCATGTAAGGCTCGAGAAGCTTCATGTTCTCGTCAGTGCTGCCTATTGAAAAAAACACAACTTTTGGTGTTGTTTCCGGACACTGCGCCGAAAAGTGACCCGGCTTCTGGCACGTATAACAAACGCGCGCTTGCCTCATCTCGAACCGCTTTCTGCGTTCGGCTTCGGCTGCCGCCGTCTCCTTAGGTTCGGTCGCACTGCTTCCACTCGCATCCGAACTACGCGTGTTCCCCTTTGCTCTCATGGGTGTGAACTTCGGCCTCTCAAACTTCGAGCCAAATTCACCCTTTTGACCGTCCTTAGCTCCGCGAGCCCGACGCGTCACAAACTCCTCGGCTAGCTCAGCGGCTTTAGCCACCGTACAAACGTCTGGCCTATCCAAGACCCAGTATCGCACGTTCTCCGGTAACCGACTATAAAACTGTTCTAGCCCGAAACACTGCAGAACTTTATCGTGGTCACCAAACGCTTTCTCTTCTTTGAGCCACTCCTGCATGTTCGACATAAGCCTATACGCAAACTCTGTATATGACTCACTTTTGCCTTTCTCATTTTCCCGAAACTTCCGACGGAACGCCTCCGCAGACAGCCGGTACTTTTTTAGAAGACTCGATTTCACTGTGTCGAAGTCCTCTGCCTCCTCTCTATCCAAGCGAGCGACTACGTCGGCCGCCTCGCCGGGTAACAAAGTGAGCAAGCGCTGTGGCCACGTTTCCCGAGAGAACCCCTGCTTCTCGCACGTTCGCTCAAAGTTAACCAGGAACAAACCAATGTCCTCTCCAAGCTTAAACGGCCGCATCAGGTCAGTCATTTTGAACAATACGCGTTCTCCTGCACCGTGTGCCTGACTTCCATTACGAGCGCGTTCTATCTCTATCTCGAGACGCTTCATTTCCAAAGCGTGTTGACGGTCGCGCTCTTCTTTTTCTTTCTCTTTTTGTTCTTTAAGTTCGCGCTCCTGTCTTTTTGCAGTCTCCCTCTCTTCAATGGTCTCAAGGCATTCCGACAGCTCGTCATCCTCAGCCTCTAACTCAAGAATAGCCTTTAGCAGTTCTGGTTTTCTGAGTTTGTCCGAGACATTCAGACCCAACTCTCTTGCAAGCTCCAGCAATTTCGGTTTGCGCAACGACTTCAAATCCATGGCTGCTCTGAATGCTGCTTTCTCTACTGCTTACTATTGTCTTGCCGCAAACTAACCCGGCAGCAACGACAACCACAATTACCAGCTCTGTTTCTAACACTAACAAAAGCCTGGCAAAGCTCAGAAGAAGAAAGTCCCGCACTCACCAAACCTCGCAGGCAGGAATTCCGCGCAGTCGTTCCGCTGCAGGCAACCAGTCGTCACACAGGGCTCGTTGCACTGCTCCCGGATCGTCGTTGAGCTGCTCAGCATACAGTCAACTGCATCTCTTCGCTGCTGGCCTCCGTTGTCGCGATCTCACCGCTGGCAGACAGTTGTTTGAAGTCGGAGGCGATCTCACCGCTGCCAACCAGATGTTTGGATCGCACCGCTGGTGCGATCGGTTGGGAACTCGGCGCTGACGCCCGTGGTTGTACCTGGGTCGCAAGCCCCAAGGGTAGCGTTGGCCTGGCGGCCTGGGGTACAACTGGAAGCATCCGAAGGTCCCGACAAAGCATGAGTCGACTGGTAACAACAAAACAACTTGTTTATTTTAACATCGCAAAGAGTTGGCGGTCAGGTTGACCGAAGTAGAGAGACGGGAGAGCACTTTACTCAACAGAAGAAATCGGAGCCCTCCTTTTGGCGTCCGGGGGCAGCTGTTTTTATACTCTCGCAGTTGAGGGCAAGAAGGAACCCCTTAATAGACGAGCACGTGAATGTACAATGGGCTAATGGTGACGCACACTGTCGTAGCGCTGCCGGTCGGGCACAATGACTGTAATGAGAGGGTGATCCCTGCTTTCGCATCGCCTGGTTCGGGCACAATGACTGGAAGGAGAGGGTGCCCCTGCTGTCGCATCGCCTGGTTCAGGCACAATGACTGGAAGGAGAGGGTGATCCTTTGCGGTCGCATCGCCGCAGTCGCGCCTGGAAACACCTGGCGGGGAGCGTTGCGGCGACGACGATCGGGCCAAAATGTCTGCCGCCCCGCCGCAGTCGCGCCGGCAAAACCACGTGTCGCAGGCGAAACGCAACAAGCCGTAGCGCTGGATGGCACGCTCAAGAATGACGATAGGACATGCGCTAAAGTTTAGGTTTAGGCGAACGTTCTGTCGTTTTTCTTGTCCGTGCCACTCCAGAGCTATGTCTTCAAATGATGCGACCTAGCATAGCCGCTGATTCGGAGCTCTGGAAGCCAGATGTGGAGCGTATATTTTCCTAAATCAATTTTCTTACCCCTCAGTGCGCGGAACACAATTGCGATAGGCGTCTGACGCCATTCTGTAGAAACTGCCGTGCTCGTATCGCCGTTCTATCAAAGCCTTGTCTTCTGAGCTTCATTGTGTCGCAAATGTTGAAATTTTACGAGAATGAAACCAGCAATAGAGGAGACTGCCCAGCACTGTTTACGCGCACCAGCAATGAAGAATGTTTAATGGCTACACCCTATACAACATACAAGGTATAATTGCTGCGAGAAAAAATTAATCCGAGGGGCTTCATTTTTCGCTACAAGAAATGTGGAATCACAAGACAATGAAAACAAGGAAAACACCGGGGAAATTTGCGGGATTTTAATAAAACACAATAAATACAATGACCACAGCAATATGAGTAGGCGAAAAGATGCCCTGTCGCCAGTGACAGCTCAAGCCACGCCTCCCACATTGTTTGGGCGTTACCTGTTTAGCTAAGGTTGCGGCCATCCTTCCGTCAAAGTAAGCAGACTAAGATTTATTTGCCCTTCCCGTTCATTCGTAACATATATCTCCACTCTGGCAGCATCAATGGCTTCAGGCAGCACGCGAGGTTTAGCTGGCCAGTTGGCTACTCCTACAGCTCGTGCACCATGGCATGCCTATTGTTTAAAATAATCTGCCGCATGATCGACCATGATCACGAATGGCGTTGGCTAACACGGCCAGGGCCAGATCTATGCTGCGTATACATAAATAAACAAGAACGTGGATGGGGTCGCCAATGAGCTACGGCCGTCGCCATAGCCCAGTTGGTGGAGCATCGCGCAGGTAACGGCGAAGGTACGAGTTTCGCTCCAACGTGCGGGAAGTAGCGTTTTGTGCTCTTCCATTTCCCTTTTCCTTAAAATTGTACACTTCAATTGAGAGAAAATGGCTAAATTCGTGATATTCTTTTTTTTTTGTGCCTTCAATCACAGTTGGATCAGAGAGACTGTGCGCCTCAGGTACAAGTTATCTGTCGCCTGATATTTTTCGTTGGCCCTGGCATTCGGGCTAGTGACCTGCATGACAAATGGCTATAAACGGTGTAAGCATCACCTTCACTACCAATATCGACAAAGAGATTCTAGCTTATGCGTTATGACTCACGAGTCCAGTGCTTGTCGGAAATTTTGTTGTGCCTTCCTCATCTCCTACGTGTTTCGACAGGTGCACCATCTTGCCCTCGTCCATTTGCTCCCGGTGACTAACACCTGCGCAAAAGAATTTTTAAATCGAGAATGGACATGTGTAAATCGAGGTATACACTGTGAGTCCTAGCTGATATTATCCACGCTACTAGTGCGAAAAAAAAAATGTGGCGCAATAAAGGAACATGAGCCTCACAGCGTTCGGTCGTTTTTCGTCTCTCGCCATGAAAACAACTTTTGTTTACTGTTTATGTGGTGATACAGAAAGTACTTATTTACCTTGTTTGTAATCTTTAAATCATGGGCACATCTTCCGATGGCATGATTGTTATTATCTCTTAAAACAACCTGTTTAGTCGTCTACATTGTGGTATGTTCTGCATAAACAGTTTTTCCGCTCTTATAGATTACTAAATGCAAACAGTGCAACGTGATTCTGCGCCTACGTGCTGCGACAGAAGTGGCACTTAAGTAAATTGAAGAAACCAAGTCCGCTTATTGTCTGAATCATCAAACACCTCGTCACTGCGTTAGGCTGCACTATTACGAGTATCACGCAGCTCTCAATCTGCGGAAGCCAACACCGACATCTCGTCACTTAGGTCCGGTTGTTGTGCGATGAGAGAAATTGTTTATTTCAGTTGTGAAGTGGTGTGAAGTCATGTCTCCAGCATTTAGATCGTGTTATCTGCGAATTAAAAGAAATAGCTACTGCGCCTACGCCCTTTGCTGCGCCGGCGCCTCTCTTTACAACCAAAAAAGCTTAACTTCACATGTGACCTACTGCAATATCTTGCTGTCAACTATGACGTCATCATATCAGACCCAGTGGAAACCATGACAGCTGACATGCGTACGACACGGACGAACAAATGCAACCTGCCCGAATTTTTTGTATTCAACGCGATTTTTAGGCTTTTCCTGAATAATGGATAAATAAAGTCGAATTATTACACAAGCCTACAATAGACGGCGCCCCACTAGGGCCTCTGCGTCAGCAGGTGCTTCTTGGTTTACGACACCATGGACCCGAGCAATTGGGGTTTGTATCCTTTGCGCCTAACCGTGTGTGGTCGAGCTGTGTCCAGCAGAACGGATACGGCAGATTGAGCCTGTGCTGAGTACCTAAACCTTTCAAAAGCCTCTTGGTTATGGCGGCACAGTCCTTTGGCATTTGGGCACGTAAAACTAGAGCTCAGTTTAGTGCAACAAACCTGTAAATGCTGAAAGGTACAAGTAAGCTCGCACGATATTTATTGGTCGTCTTTGTGTCTGAGTGGAAGAACCTTCCGGCGCTGAGAGAAATATGAAAGAACTTGAAAAAGAGGGTTCCAGCGAAACACAAAGGACGCGCACACAAGAAGAATGCGCTAGACACGGACTGCTGCGTCCATCCGAGTCTAACGCTGTCTCCTTGTGTGCGCGTCCTTTGTGTTTCGCTGGTACCCCCTCTTTGAAGTTCATCATGCACCAACTGGTCCAGCAGCTTGCGCTATGCACCACATTTTAAAAGTTGCTTTTAAATGCTATGTTGGAGTTCTAGTGCAGAGCTACTCAGCGAATCAACAGCCACGTTCGAGCGCAACAATAGAGATGATGAGGCCTACAAAGGAAAGCTAGCTCATCGGCTACAGTCACGCACCGCACAACGGCGCTTTCACAATACGACTTGAGTGAAATGCACCTGTCTCGATCATACTCGTCAACAGCAGAACGCCACAGCAGCTGCACTTCCGTCACGGGCGCCGACTACGAAGGGGCCCAGGATTAAATTGTTGACCTCATGCTGGACTCTGTGCGGCACTAGATGGCCGGTTCATTTCCCCGCCGCGGTACTGGCACTAGAAAATGTGATGGAGGCAGAAACGCTTGTGCGCCTTGCTTTGTTTTGCATGCTTTGCGCACAGAAAAACGTCACCAGCTGGCCAAAATAAATTTTGACTCCCCCAGTTGACGTGCCTCATGCTGAGATGGTAGTTTTAGAAGTAGAAGCGCACAGGGTAATTTATTAGAACGGATGCCTTAAGTGGTTCATTGCAACGGCTCATACCTAAAATACGCTGCGTCTAGTGAAGTGGTGCAAAAATATCATCGTCAGCAAGGGCGCCTACACCCGTAAGCAAGCAAGTTCCAACGGCTCATACACCTCGTTAGCAATGGCTCATACACCCATAAGCAAGCAAAAATGCAATGGCTCATACCCCCATAAGGCAGAGGCTACCAACACCCAGCAAAGTGAAGGGAATAGTGCATGCATCCACTGAAATCACCCATGGAGCTCAACGGACAGAATACGATTCACTAAAGAAGAAGCTCAAACCTAGCATCAGAAACATCCAAAACGAACCAAAACAGCATTGCGTACCTCACATTGAAGAACGCTTAAGGACAAGTTTGCTTGCCAAGCGAGAAACAAGATACTACGTGCGAAGCGGCAGAAGCAAGGCAATTGACCGTGATCGCGGCTTTCCCATGCTGAAAGGATCATCAGCTTTTTTGTCGAGGAAAGAAGAAGAAGAACGGAACAACAGTTAAGAGTTTCTGCTGACGTCCCCGCGTGTTCCACGTCGGGGACGTCCACCTCTTATGCCATGGCGCCTAGAGCATCGAGGACTCCCTCGAAGGCCCACGTCTTCGATGTTGTCGTCCCTACGGAGAATGGTCCCGAGACCGTCGTCGACGCGACGGCCTCAATGGTTGTCCTCAGTGAGGACTACTGCGTTCAGCACATGGGAGGCCTCAACTTCCAAGTCACCGTCAAGAGTATGGCTTGGATGACTCTAATCGTCGATGCTGGCTGCCTTGTCATCGGTGGCGAGTGTTGATCACGGCAGAAAACTGGGCTAGTTGGTGTGTCATCATTATTCAAAAGACTAGCGCAAAATAGCAGGGACAAAGACAGAGAATACGACAGGACGAGCACTCGTCCTGTCGTCTTCTCTGTCTTTGTCCCTGCTATTTTGCGCTAGTCTTTTGAATAATGGCGAGCGTTGTCCTTTCGTTCCCGTCAGCCTGCAGGTCAGAAACGTAACCTGCCTCTTTTTGCCCTCCTTCGTTCCGAACGAAGTCCTCAAGCAGGCACTATCACCATACGGCAAAGTTCTATCTGTCAACGCTGGTCTTATGAGCGGACGACGTGGCGTGCTCACGGGCACACGCTTTGTTCGTAAAGAAGTGAGTACTACAACCGCGGTCCGCAATTATCGGCGAGTCTCTGGTCATCGTGAGACGTTTCACTACCACGGCTTGCAACGCGTGTGCCGTCGGCGCGGCTCTAGCGACCACTACCGCGCACAGTGCACCGGAGCGTTCCGTGGCTGTTGTGGTGTCCATGGTCAGGAAAGCGACGGATGTGACCGTCCTTGTCGGCGTTACGGGGATGGTCACCCTACGGTCGCGTGAAGTGAGCGGCGTTTATACTCGGACGCTGCTGCTGGAGTCTTCCCACCCTTACCGCCGGCGTCAGCTGCGGTTGCGACTGCGCGTGACGCACTGAGCAAAGAAACTGCCCTGACACCACATCAACCAGCATCGACAAATGAAAAATAAGAGGCGTGCAGCTCGGGAAGTCACAACGCGTCACGTTCGCCGGCCTCCTCTACTGAAAAAGAAAACCGTGAAGTGGCGAATCGCAACACACCGTGTTCGCTGGCCTTCCAGGACACGCATGCAGTGGCCGACAGCGCCTCCACTTCGGCTGCTACTGTCAGTCCTCCTCATTGCAGCGAGGCTTTAAACACAGACAAAACACCTGATCTTGCGATTACTATGGTCGATACAACCACGAAATCTGCTGTGGCTTCATCCGCCTCAGTTACATCGCCTACAACGCCGCATCCGGTACATCTGAATGAGCCCCCGGCTGCCGAAGTTTTCGGCGGCGATGAAATCAATCCCGCCGCCCTACCGCTACCGACATCTTCCTCATCAGAGAACAGCTTCAGCCTCGGAATTGATAGCAGCGTTGAACTCTCGCCAAGCCTGGATGAACTCGACATAGAAATGGCGGCCCCACGAGACGTGAAACGTTCCCATGCGTCAGCTTCTGGCTCGGACGGCGGCCCGGATCGCAGTGCCGAGTTACAGCGGCCCAAAAAACCTCGGCCTTCTTCGAGAGCGTCGAAGAAGTGACGTGGGCACTGCATAACCCACGGACTTATTCCCGGGGCGCCGACTTGGACAACATGACCAGGTCAGTTTGGTGATACATTTAATTAAATATGGAGGACACCCTGAACGTTATTTATTTAAACGCACAAGGGTTCCGAAGTCCTGCAAAACAAGCCCAAATTATCAGCGTGGCCCGCGCAAAAAAAAAAAACATGTGATATGCTGTGTTTGCAAGAAACAAATTTTTTCACGATTGGACATGTTCTTACTTTCAAAAGCACTTTTAACCTAGACTGTTTTTTCTCATTCGCAACATCAAGCTCTAGTGGAGTTGGTATTATTATTTCAACAGAACTCTCTCGTGAGATCGTCATGCCTTCTATGGTGGGACAGCGCAAATATTGGCATTTGAGGGCGTACTATATTAATTTAGGTTACGAATCTTGTGGATATATGGACCCTCGCAGGCCATTAAGTCCAACGATATTTTCGCGGCCTGGACGTGTATTTCCTGGAAGTTCGTCACGTGGTGCCTGTTGAGGATTTTTACTGCGTCTCAGACAGTCGAGCAGATGTGCAAGGCCCAGGCTGGGGTCGCCATGATTGGAAGGCACGGGAGTGGCGTCACCTTGTCCAGCACGTTTCGTTGCTGGATACAGATCGATCTTTTAACGGTTCTTTAGTTGCCTGGACGTGGCGACGCGGCGTGTCGTCAAGCAGGTTAGAGCGTACCTATTTGCCAAGCTATTTAGCTCGGTATGTCACCCGATCTGATGTGATAACATTACACGAGGTCGCGGGATCGAATCCCGGCCACGGCGGCCGCATTTCGATGGGGGCGAAATGCGAAAACACCCGTGTGCTTAGATTTAGGTGCACGTTAAAGAACCCCAGGTGGTCAAAATTTCCGGAGTCCTCCACTACGGCGTGCCTCATAATAAGAAAGTGGTTTTGGCACGTAAAACCCCAGATATTATTATTATTATTACGTGATAACATTACCTTCATCCCCTGTTTATATTTCCGATCACAGACCAGTTAAGCTCGAAATTCGCTTCCCTACTTCCTCATCAGTAAAACCTTAGCGCCTAGACATTCGCGTTCTACATGACGCCCGCTAACGCTCTTCTTGTGAAGAGTCTTGCACGCCTCTGTTTCTAGATCTGACCCAGTGTCACGTGACGCGTTCAAGGTGCCGTGGCGTCTGCATCGTTCTGTTGAAGGATCGTGCACTCAGACAACGTATGCCGGAAGAGCTTGCGGATACTGCAACGAAGTTCTGTATTCCATTTCGGGTCAATCTACTGATGCCGTTGATGCGGTCATGGCAGCGTGCGCTACGGAAGCGTTTCCAACGCCTCATCGCAGCGCCGTCTTTGTCAGGTGCTGCTTGGCGATGCAGACGTAATCCGTATGCACACCCTGAAGTTCTGCGGTTTGCAAGAAACTCGCTTTTTAGACAGGCGAATGCATTCGGTTCTACGGCCCCAAGAGCACTTTCTGTTACGTCGCCTCCCACGCGTGATTATTCGCTCTTTTTGACGCATTTTGAAAACATGCCGCGTACGACTACGCAAATAGACCCTGGCTTTCGAGGATTTCGTGCAATGCTTAGTCGGCTGCCTCAGGTTCCACCTGCGGCAGCTGACCGTCTTTGTGCACGACAATCACCGGATGAAGTCAAGGCAACATTATTTTCCATGAAGCGTGGCTTGGCCCCAGGGCCAGACGGGTTATCCGTTGAGTTTTATCTAACGTTCAGGGAAGATATTGGTGCCGCTTTCGTATCTGCTATCAGCCGCTCCTTTGAGAACCTTTAATTTCCGTCCAGATTTTGCGACGGCCGTATTGTGCTGATAGCTAAGCACGATCCATCAGCAGTTCGTCGAGAGGAATGGAGGCCAATCACGCTTCTCTCAACGTTGACTACAAAACCTTCACAGCTACTGTCACCCTGCGTTTGGGAAGCCTGATGCCTTCCTTACTAGGACACCGTCATGCATGCTCAGTCTCTGGCAGAGAAATACAGTCTTTCGTTCGTTACGCATGACATAATGACATACACGGTGACCAGGTCAGCACGTGGTCTCTTAGTTTCACTAGATCAAGAAAGGGCATTCGATCGCCTTGAACATACGTACATATTTAGTATGCTGACCTCGTTCTGCTTTTCGTCAAATTTTGTTGAACACATTAGGAATGCTTATTCAAATATCCGAAGTACATTGTTCCTTGATGGTCACGAAAGTGCACCATTTGCCGTTAATCGTGCTGTTCGTCCAGGGTGCGCTCTATCCCCAGTACTATTTCTGCTCAGCGTTGAGCCATTTCTGCGCTCAGTAGTGAGAGACCCTTACGTATGCGGTCACCCACTGCCTTGCAGCGGTGTTGTGAAGGTGACAGCCTTCGCTGATGACATCACATTATATCTCAGGAATGAAGGTAGCTTAACCCGTAGCCTTCGAATTTTCATTGATTACGGAAATATTTCAGGTGCGGCGCTAAATTTTTCAAAATGTAGTTATTTGTTCATTGGTTCACCGCAGACACGCCTAAGTCCCTTTTTCAGTCTACAAAAGAGCAATTCTTTTCGTATTTTAGGCCTTGATTATACCTATGATGGCATATCAGACTCTGTGAGGCTCTCAATTCTTGAAGATGAAATATCCAAGAAGTTCAAGCGTATAATTTCCTCTATTAGAAAGAAGGTACTTAGCACAGTCTGTATTTTGCGGCCGAGCGTTGTAGGTTTCTCACCATGTACAGCGAACATTACGGGTTACTAGGTCCTTGCAGTCCTTTCTCGATTCTTTCTTCTGGTCGAGCCGTAGAGCACTTGTCTGTCGCGTGGCGCTTGGCCAGCCACGCTCTCGCGGTGGGTTCGCGTTCCCATCAGTGTCTGTCCGCTTCCGGCTGCTTTCTCTGCGATTTCTGCTCCGCCTGTTACAGCGTGATCAGTGTCCTACGCGTGAACTCGATTGGTATTTTCTTGGCGCAAAAAATTCATTACATGTTACCGGGGGTGCACTTAAATCGCGGACAAAAGTTTTACACGCACATACATTTTACTGTACGCCCGTGGCATTTTATCGCCCCATACAACAGGTATGTCCTAATGTAGACGTTCTCGAAACCCGTGTAGTAGACTCTATGGCAGCCTTACTGCTTCGTCTAGTTCCCCGAACGCGCCCCGCATGTTCCAATAATGTGTCATGGGATGCGATAACGCAGTCATTTCTGCCTGGCCACCCACGCGACTTCATGTGGCGTCTAGGGTGGCAAGGGATTCCAACTGGTGACAGGCTAGATTGGCAGGGCGTTGTCCCATCTTCGCTGTGTCCGAATTGCCCCCTTTAAGAATCCAATAAACATGCGCTGCTGCACTGCGTCGTTGCCGGGATATTCGGGAGGGCCCTCTATACTGGTTTCTGTGGCCTTGGAGTTAACCACTTTATTACACCTGGTCGTACTCACGTGCTGCTTCGGGCGACTTTAATTGCTGCGGGGGCCTTTTGTCTATGGCGTAACCGGTGCGAGGCAGTTGCCGTGGGACGTCGTTACCGCGCTTTCTTTCCACTTCTGGCGAGGCTTTACTCTGTGCTACTGTCATTTCTGCCAGAGGAGTTGTTCTTCCTTAGAGAAGAAGAGTTGCTTCGACAGTGGTCATGCTGTTTCCTGTCTGTGGCTCATGGACGCGTATGGCCTAATTTTCGACAAGCCTGGTTCTTGTAGCCAGGCCATCAGAAGTAATTATTTAATGCGCATAGAATAAATGTGCCCGTGATTTCTGTGTGTGTGTGTGTGTGTGCTCTCGTATACATGACCATTTTTGTATACACACATCTCGTGCAAAATTGTGTAAAGTGTTCTATCACATCGTCATTGTACGTAACCATTGTGTACACTGTATATATGGAACATCTTTTGTACATGTGACATTTAGTTTATGTGCAACTGTGCTTTTGCGTGGGTATATGTGTTGTACTTTGGTGAGTGAGGACTTGGACATTGAAAACGTGCCGTGTTTCGTGTTTTATATGCTATCGTCCTGGCGGAATTGTGCCGGGATTGTAACTCAGTGTTCATATCGGCTCTTGTCGAAACAAACTTATTCTAAACACAGAAGGGAAACGTCGTCGGCGCGTGTCTGACTCCTCTATACGAATGTGCAAGGGTCAACCAAGGGTCGAAAAGAAGCCGAAGAAACCGAATTGCGAAGGCAGCGAGGCCACGATGAAAAACGGCAACAATGAACGGAGGCCAAAGCTCGCAGACAACGGCTTTCTAAACGTTTTCTTCAAACTGAGGCTTGTTATGTCTTACCTCAGGAAGAAGAATAAAACACAGGTTTAGGAGGGAACGGCACTCCGTGTCTTTTCTTGACTTCAATGGCGCAGTCGGCGAACAGCCAGGTTTTAGACGAACCAGCGTTAAGCAGAGGGCTTCAGAAAGAATATTTCTATTCCATCGACAGGACTTCACTGCGGAACCGCAATCCCACGGATTCAAGAAGTGCACTTTGTCGTGACCGTACATTCTTAGGCTGACGCTACCACCCCGCTCAGACATCCCACTTCTTTGCCGTATGCACAAGTGGAAGAATCTATCACTACTTGCACCCACCACCGCAGCGACTGGCCACAGTGGCCACGTATACGTGCCAGGCTGCCACGGAGACTCACGGATTGAGCAACGCTGTTGATGTTACCCATGATATCTCTGAACTGCCACAACAGCTGAAAGCTATGGCCAGCTGTATATTTACGACATTGGTCTTCTAACTAATACAACTTCTTCCGAGACAAGAGCTCTCAAATTCAATGGTTTCCAAGAAAACCATACGTTCCGGATACGAACCGTTGATTCCTTAGGCGAACATTATGCTTGGACTGAAAACGACCGGAGATTGTTTGCTGAAAGAAACTACGGTATGCCTCCAAAGCTTGGCAAGGGTACTCCTGAAAGCACAAAACCATGTGGCCCAGTCGGCCAGCTGAGCTTCGCAGTGACGAAATCCCGCAAATGACGTGTCGACGCATGGCGAAATGCGTGTGTTCGCCAACAAATACGAAAAATAATATTTTTTACTGTTCGTTATCGACATAAAAATTGTGCTAATTATTTAACTACTTTCATTCTCAGAGAAAAAAAACTGCGTAGTCGTGTCTATGGTAAAGATGACATTAAGCGGCTTCAACGCCATGGCGGTTGCATTATTACCGACTTCCGTGAGATTGAAGTCGTCGTAATAGACTAGAATCGACAGTGATTCTATGAGGCTGGTCATCATAAATAACAATAATCCGGACGGCGGGGTTTCAGTCTATTGTAGTAAGTGTGGGGGTTTGCTCGATTTAGAGCACATGCTGTGGCGCTGCTTGGCGTTGGCCGGTGATGGTTCTCGAGGTGAACAGTGGTGGCAGCGGATGCAGCACAGTGAAGTGCTGGCGGACCAACTCAGGGCTGTCCAGAGGGCCTGTGTGACGGCAGAAGGGCTCGTCCTCTCTGTACCGACGTAGGAGCAGCCCGCATCAGTCCCAGACTGATCCCTGAGGACCTAAATAAAGTTCTTCATACCATACCATATGAAGCTGGTGAGCGGGAAAAGAAAGCTGAAGCTTGCAGCAGGCCTCAGGAATATAAAAATACTTTTTGACTTGCATCATCAACAGGTGTGTTATAATTTCAAAGTCGATAAAAATTTTTCGATATTTGAACACAGGCCGGTAAAAAAGCTGCCATATGCAGAAAGGGGAAATCGCTTGAAATCTTAGCACAGTGCTAAATTTGACAACTTAGTGACAAAGACCTATATCGTTGACAGGGCGCCAACTTTCGGGACGAGTAAATTTACAGTGCAAGGAGTTCGGCTAAAACCCAGAGCTGCGAAATAAGGTGAGAATGCCGATAGAAATGGAACAGAGCCGCAGTCAGCCCTGTGGCCGCCGCCAGCGTTCGGCAACTGTCGGGCGATTGCCTATATAGGTGAGATACCTGGCTGCCAGCCATAGCAGGGTGAGTCGGGGCTAAAATTTCGCACTCTAACTCTGGCACATGACAAAATATTTCAATGGTGCCATTCTTCGACGACAGCACGGAGAACAATCTTCGCGCATTCACTATGCGAACAATTTGTCTTGTGTGTCCCCTACCACATTCTTCAAGCGGCCAACATTCCTTAATGATGGCCTTGAAGGTCGCACAACTGTTGAACACAAATAAGTGTTAGTAGTTATTCGCGATGTCTTTCCGTATGTGGACAGCCTTTTTGGCTTTCCATATCTGCTATTGAAGAGTGCGGATATAGTATAAAGAGTATAGGTATAGCATGACAAGGTACAGCATGAAAGACAATTAGGATAACTGACAAATCCTGCATGTATACTGGTCAAGCTCCTCGCACACGCATAACATTGACAGGGAAGTATTTTGGCAACTACAAGTAATGGGTACATCCTAGCCAAACGTATACCCGGCCTAGTGGCCAGTAGATGTGACGTAGTATGACGTACTAGCAGTGAACAGCGACGAGCACGGACCAACAGCGCGCTGGCCTTGCTTGTTGACGTAAGGCTAACGCCGCTTGGAAGGGTGCGGCCTAGTGCTCGTTGAAGCTTCTTATTTTATGTTTCGTGTGCTCTGACAGCCCAAGTTTCTCATGCCACAGTTCCGCAGGTAATAATATTTGGTCACATCAAAAGTTGATATGGCTTGTGCGGAGAGTTTGCTTCAATTTGTCTATCGCGATAAGGCTGCTAAAACAAAGGTTCAAAGGTTAATGCATATATTTTTCTGAATTAGTGTACATTTGCCGCGTATCACCTTCACATCGTGGTCGCCACAACTGAGAACATGTCCTTGACGGCTGTGGCCTTTCATTTGAAAATGACCCTTTTTATAGCGGAGCACTCTATGGCTAGGATCCAGGGATTTCTTCGTGGCATAATATCGACCGCAAACTATCATCAATGGCTCATACGCGCAATGCAATGGCTCATACCTGCTTAACGCAGAGGCTACAAGCACTCCGCAAACTGAAGCGAACAGGGCATACATTCCTTGCAATTACGCATACAACAAACCGGACAACATACATTTCAAGAAACAACAATCTCAATACAAGCATCCAAACCACATAATTGATGATAAGGCGCTCCTGCACCTACGTGCAATGCGCAGCACGTAGCCAACCCCACATCCGTTTCCCTGTAAATATTTGTGTTGGGCAAGCTGCCATGGCGACTGCAGATTGTAACGTCGGGAGTGACGACCCTAGGCTTTCGTCCAAAATATAACCGACCTATCAGCTCATTGCAATGTTGTTGCAGCACTGCTAAGGTTCGCAGCGTGCTGTCAGAATCACCATTACTCCTATTACTAGCATTACTCTAAGGTAGCATTACTGCTATTACTCTAAAGCCATCAACCATCGCACACCCATGAGCTGTTGTAGTTGTGGTTTTCAACAGGTTCAATGGACATATGTTTTTGCAGGACCGGGATGGTGATTCAAATTTTTTTATAATAGTTTTCTCCGTAGAAACACACTGTATAAAATTTGTTAATCTAGGAATTAACTAACATTAGTGTGAAATCATATTTTATAGCAATTGCTCACTATTATAAACCAAATATTTCCATATTTCCACGAGCTCTCCCTGGAAGAGTACTTACCGCTCCATGGAAATACTGCATATTTCAGCGCCTGTTTGTCCACAATGGCCTGAAGAAAAAAGAAACAAAATAATATAAGTGCGCAGTCACTTAGATAACATATAATGTGATCAGTGTACGATCGATATGAACAAAACACTGACGGCGCCAAAAATGGCTGGCCGTGTTGCAAACGCCATTGCTTATGGAACATTCTTTTGTATAGGGGAGCATGTGAAGATTCAAAAAATAACGTGTAAATGGACTGACAATGGAAAAACAGTAATGATGCAGAATAACTTCTAAGGCTTTCGTTCAATGTACAAATGACTTTTCGTAAGGGTATTGCGTGGCTAATCTTATTTGTTTAAAATTTTCACATGGTGACAAATTTCCCGCAGTATAGCTGCGTCTTCATAACACTTTCAGATTGTGACAATGTTGTCACGTCGTAGCCACGGTGAAGAAATAAACACTGCCAAAACTGAAACGCAATTATGTATCTCCTTATTTGGCGGACTTGTGAGACATCGGTAACGAAGAACTATACTGTAAATAAATGTCGCGTGCGCGAAGCGTCGCCTATTTATACATCACTCACCGTAACGTCCTGTGTATTAATCTTGCTGGCGAACAATGGAGAATGTAAAACTACGACTAGAATTGCGAAGTGCCCACATTCTTAACTAGAAAGCCCTGGTTTACTTTATAATTCCCGAAACATTCACCAACTTTCGCCTTTTGTATGCAAGTCCTCCATCTGCTATCGAAGCCTGCGTGCGATTCAGGTAATTATAGTGCGAACGAGGAGGAAACAAGACTTACTTTCCTACCAAACAAAAAAAACACGACAGAAAGAAGGAACGCAAGCTGACTTTTGTTTTCATGCTTGCGCCTGGGGGAGGGTGTCATCCGTGCAGGAATTCTGCCGGTTTGGATGCCTGCTGAGCTCGGCACACCAGCTGTCAGTGATTACACAGGTCCCAGCAGGACTAGACGGCCTCCCACTGTCCTATTGTGGGATGCACGATGGTGGGTGGTGTCGTTGCATGGGGAGATTCCCATGTGGTATGATAGGGCGATGCTTATTCCTCATAGTGTGGGTATTTATTGTTGAAATTTGGCGAAAATATGCCGAATTAGGTGCGACCTTTAAAGGGTCACTAAAGCGAAACTGTAAATCAGTTTAGTCTAAGAAAACATTCTTTGAGCACTCTGCAGGCAGCCATATTAAAATAATAGTTTGATTATTAGATGAGAAAATTGAGGTCGAAGTATCAGTATTTGAATTTCGCGCCGAAACCCCGACGCCGGTACGTCAGTGTGACGTCAGGGATTCCAAAGTATGTTTTCGAACTTGGGCTGGGTTGACTGAGCAAAGGCTCCCGGAACTTGCCATGTTTAATATTTGGTTCCTTTAGAACACAATGTGGTCAATATGTACCGCTATTTACTTAAAGAGGCACTAGAAGATGCGTCAAAATCTATGACGTCACAGCGACCAGGTGCAGAACCTTGAAGGAGGCATCGCCACCAGTCTTTTGTTCTTGCGCTTCTTCTGGATTACCAAGCGTCTTATCGTGGTAAGAGTGATGTTTTTGTCATCGTAGAAATGTAGTTTACTGATGTAGAAGAAATTATTTTTCCCCTTAGTGTCCCTTTAAGATTGAAAAGCTTAATGAGGGTGCCATACAAAATGCGCCTGCTGCCTTCACATTCATTACTTAAAACGGCTTTAGGGCAGTAATAAAAAGCTAATCATAAAATGTTTGTTAATTCGTTACGGTAATTCGTTAATTGTAACGTTAATTTGCTGATGTTGCTTTATTATTAACGTTAGTTCGTTTTCGTTAATTTGTTTCGTTAAGAAGGGTATAATGAATGTTTGCCACTAAGTGGCCAGTCTCCGTGCCTGTCCGCCCTTTTGACTATTCCGGCTGGAGTAATGGAGTTATGCTATCCGCAACAAGTGCTTTTCAATATTGGGCAAAATTTTAATATGATCACCCATTATGTGACAGAGTATAGCACCGATAGCAGGAACGCGGGCAAAAGAAGACGCCCTCACGGTAATAGTTACGTCTAGTAGTGCTGCTTCGCCCCTCGAGTACCTTAGGACATTCCACCATTTCTGGTTAACATCCTGCCTTCCCTTTTCATTTTCTCCTCCTCATCCCAAGAAAAACGCCACTCTGCAATTCTCGTTCATTTACTTTCAGCCTCGAAACAGACCCAATAAAAAGATAGTTACTACATTGACGATAGCTTTAAGAACTGTTAACGTCGCTACGCTGTGAAAAGGCCTTGAGTGTTATTATTTCCTCTTTCATGAAGCCTTTTTTTATTGTGTTCGCATGACCTCTCGCCACTTCTCTGAAAGTCTTACAGTTTTGAAAAAAAAAATTATTCTCTTCTCGAAGCTGAGAGCGAGCTTCGGTCCCCCAGCACAGCAGCCTGGTGCTCTGACCGTCAGGCAATGATAGGACATATGCTTCCATCGCACCAACGGCAAACAACAATTTGACCTAATCGCCGGGGTTCCCACAACGCGGTGCAACGGTGTAGTCGAGCGCATGCCTGCGTATGTTTGCTTGCAACGCCACAGGAACGAAATAGACGAACCGATATAGAAATTGAATAAGTTGTTCACCAGCGTTCGCACAA